>NC_034592.1:26354301-26364234 GCF_900095145.1 Mus pahari
CCGCCTGCCTCTGCCTCCTAAGTGCTGGGATTAAAGGCGTGTGCCACCACGCCCGGCTAGCAGGCGGATTTCTGAGTTCGAGGCCAGTCTGGTTTATAGAGTGAGTTCCAGGACAGCCAGGGCGACACAGAGGAAACCCATCTGGAAAAACACCAAATAAATAAATAAATAAATAAATACCCACTGAAGCCGGGTGTAGTGGCAGATGTCTTTAATTCTAGCATTTGGGAAGCAGAGGCAGGTGGATCTCTGTTAGTTTGAGGCCAGCCTGGTCTACAGAATGAGTTCCAGAATAGCCATGGCTACACAGAGAAACACTTTGTCAAAAAACCAAAAGCCAAAATGATGTAACACTTTCTCCCCAAATAGTATGGGTAATTAACTCATTTCAGAATGAAACCAGAGATCATCATCCCATGTGAAAGGGAGTAGAACATTCCATACAAAACATTCATTAAAATCTTAAACAGAAAACAAACAAACAAAACCAAAAACCACCAAAGTCTTGTTTTTATTTGGATCATGAAGATAAAATACTTTATACTTGATCTGCCAAAAAAAGGTCAAGAACCACTAAACAGGTGGTTATTTTAAAAGCATTAAGACAGCCAACAAGATGACTAAATCTGTAGAACCTATATGGTGGAAGTAAGATGACTCAGCCAGTAAGCTTGTGACCCAAACACACACACACACAGACACAGACACACAGAACCAAACTGAAGCCATTTTGAATAAAACTTCTATTTTGAATAGAGATCAAATGAAGTTTTAAGTTTCCAAGACTGCACTGGTTAACTGACATCCTGGTTGGCAAGTTGAAACTTGAATGCTAGGTGAGTTGCCTTGTCACAGTTGAAAAACCGAAACCAATGGGAACAGAATAAGTGTACCACAGAGACGTTTCTAAGAAAGTCCCTCATCCCTAAATCTTGATTGGTGGGAAAAGATAACTGTTACTTGGCACAGATGTTTAAAGATTAAACAAGATTAAAAGTTCTGCAACACTCCGGCCCTGGGTAAGGGTGGGTATGTGGGTGTGCTGCTGTTTAGTTCCCATGTCTGTTCTGGCCCAGTAAAAGCTTGAGTACAATAAACTTTTGTCATCTACATTGATCTGGTTGTAAGTTGTATTGGAGTTAAGCAGACCTCACACCACCACCTCGCAAAATTTACCCCCCCCCCACTCCACACTAATATGTAAACAAAAAAATAAAGAACAAGGGAGCTGGAGAGATGGCTCAGTGTTTAAGAGCACTGACTGCTCTTCCAGAGGTCCTAAGTTCAATTCCTAGCAAGCACATGGTGGCTCATTACCATCTGCAATGGGATCTGATATCCTCTTCTGGTGTCTCTGAAGAGAGTGACAGTGTACTCATATACATTAAATAAATAAATAAATCTTAAAAAAAATAAAGAACAAGACAAAACAATAAATTTGTTCACAGTCAGAACTATAGCTAGCATAGAATCATACAATGGCCCTTTAGCTATGAAAGTCTTTACCGATGCTGCTGCTGGAATTTCCAGAGTTTGGTGTAAACATCAAAAGTTCTTCCGAAGTAGGACTGCCACTGCTTCTGTCCATACTGAGGTAAATCTCTGAAAAGTGAAGTGGGCATTGACTTTAAACTTTCAGAAATTATATCTTGTGATGATATAAATCATATTAATTAAAGTATTTACCTTCAGGATTTCTCTGTTAAACGAAGTTCTAATTTTTGAAGAAAAAATAATCTAGAGACCAGAACACATTTTCCCAATCTCACACTAAATTACAGTGTATCTTAGTGTCCTCTGAACATGTCTCTCCTATCAAGACAAATCATTTATTCACTGTCAGGTGATATACTCACTTAGGTACTGCTAATTTCCAATATGTATCTTCAGCTAAGACTATAACAATATGGAAACACTGCTTTAGGGAACACAGCCATAACTCGAAGTGGGTGTGTGGTTATGCTATTCTATCCCTTTCTTAGAAGAGAAATACATACCCCATGTCCTTAAACCTGACAACTTGTGATATCTGCCTTAGGTAAACGAATATTCTCTACTTACTGTAGGAGTATTGGACCTAACCATGTCAACTTGTTTAGGGTAATGCATATAACTGTAAATTATTCCATCTTCCCTTTGCCATCTGCAACACTGACTATAACCTATAACACAGAGAAGATACACCAAATGCACTCAAGAGGGCTTCAGACAGCTTACAGGTAACTCGGGAATTAGAAATAAATCTCCATTTTAGTAAAGCATGAAAATGTAGAATGATTTGTTATAGCAGCAGTATGTTTAAAAAGCTAATTAACAACTGGTGTTGAGTGTGGGTTACTGTCATGAAAGACTGTGGCACTGGCCTCAGGAGCAGGTAACTATTACTACAGACTGGACATGAGGCCATTGGTGGGATGGCAAAACTGCCTGCAGTGATCTGGAATGCAGGCAGTGTGACAAACTAGGCGGTTTACACAAAGAAGGCAAAAATGTTGTTAGCCAGCCCTGGGTTGTATCAGTTGGTTGTACTTTAACAAAATGCTGTAAGAAAATAGTAAATTCTACCAATAAATAGATAGATAGATAGTCTATAAGCAGTTGAAATAGAGAAAAAAAATCTATAAATTCAAGGCATTTCAGGACTGAAAGATTCAATTTCAGACACTTAGCTATAAAAAAATACAACCGAGTCAGGCATAGTGTTACATGTCTGTCATCCCACATGCAAAACATCTAAGCAGGGGGAATCCTAAGTTTGAGGCCATTCTAAGCTACACATAGGAAGATCTTGTCTATGTAAATAAAAACACTCCTCCCCCAACATATACACAATGGAAAAACATATCCAAAATGTTTCTGAAGATTCATCTTCATTAAAAAAAGTATAAAATGAAATAAACAAAATAAATCCAAACAACCTCATTGGCTCACCATTTAATGTTTTTCCCCCTAGATTGTTTTCTTGTAATATTTATTTTGTTGCTTAAATAAATAAGTTGAGGGCTGGTGAGATGGCTCAGTGTTAGCTGTTTAAGCCTGAGTTCAATTTCCAGAACCTGTATAAAGATGGAAGAGAACAGACTCTACAGGTTGCTTTCTGAGCTCTACAGCATGTGTATCCACACATATGTCACAGACATACAGGAAGATGATAAAAGTTATACTTCTATTTTCTTTGTTGTATAAAACAGTGTTTTAAAGATGATTGTTTTGTGCTCCATCTTGGGGTTATCAGAATAAAATTAATAACTGAGATAAAAGTGACTGATTTTCTAGTATCACTAAGAAAATCACTAAATAACATTTGTTAGTAAATGACAATACACAAACATTTTTCAATATTAATTTCTTCAAAATAATTTGAGCATTTATCATTCTAGTCTAAAGAATCAGCCACTCTGTAGCTGGCAAGATGGATTAGCAGGTAAAGAGCCTGTTGCCAAGGCTGATGACCTGTGTTTGATCTGCAAGATCCACATGGTAGAAGAGAACCAACCCCCAAAAGTTGTCCTTTGACCTTCTCATAAATGACATGGTTTGTGTGCAGTACCCTTTCCCCATAAACAGAAAAAAAATTCAACTATAAAACTGTTTCTTTTGTAACACAAGGTTAAATTTTTTTCTATACCACCTTTTCCCTAATGACATATATCCTAGAGCTAACATTTAAATCTCTATAAATGCTTAGAATCTAAAATGAAATATTATATGATAGTGAACTTTAGACAAATTCTTTTAATATTCAGAGTTTGATTCTAAATTCATCATCTGATTATTATTGCTGTTAACAGAGATAGGAAATTAATGACTCATGGAATCAAGTTAAATGTGGTTCTGTGAATTACCTCAGAAGTTAAATGACCTTGCATTTCATTTTGCAAAGGCACTGATGCTGTAAGCTCGCTACTCATTCTTTTTCTGATGTTTTAGGGAATGTACTGGTGTGACACCAACCTTTCTTTAAACACTCAGTGCTGAGTTGGTTAGTGGTGGCGCACGCCTTTAGTCCCAGCACTTGGGAGGCCGAGGCAGGCAGATTTCTGAGTTCAAGGCCAGCCTGGTCTACAAAGTGAGTTCCAGGACAGCCAGGGCTATACAGAGAAACCCTGTCTCGGATAAAACAAACAAACAAACCACAAAACAAAACCAAAAATCCAAAACAAACCAACCCTCAGTGCTGTTAGCAGGTATCTATCAGGAGGAGGCTGGGAAGAAACAGACTAAATAACTAACTTATACCTTGCAGGTGTATCAGTGTGAAACTAAGTTGTCAAAACTCTGGAAGTTTAAAGTTTCTATATGTGGTGATTTGCATATGCTTGGCCAAGGAGTGGCACTATTAACAGGCGTGGCCTTGTTGGAGGAAGTGTGTCACTGTGGGGGTGGGCAATGGGACCCTTTTCCTAACCATGTGAAAGCTAGTCTTCTCCTAGCAGCCTCCAGATGAAGATATAGAATTCTCAGCTCCTCCTGTACCATGCCTGCCTGGACACTGTCATGTTCCTACCTTGATGATTAACTTGATGATTAACCTCTGAACCTGTAAGCCAGCCCCAATTAAATGTTGTCCTTACAAGAGTTGCCTTGGTCATGGTGTCTGTCTGTTCACAGCAATGGAAACTTAAGATAGTATAAATCTACCTTCTTCACTTACTTGAGTGAGCTATGATCACTAATGCTTACTCTTCAGCCCTCCTCATACCAGTCTTGTGTGGTACGACACTGTTCCTTAAATCCTGATCACTTACAAGTCTTGTTTTTACAATGTTTTTCACTGGCTTCTCATTTACTTTAAAACCTTAGTGTCTCGTGTGTGGGAATTGTGGCCAGTATACTAGGACTCAAATTCAACCACCTTCTAACTCCTAATTCAATATTCTCTTTTTTTAGCATTTAAGATAACAACCTAGATTTCTTTTATCCCTTTAGTACTGAGATTAAATGCAGGCATTACACATACTAGGCAAATAGTCTACCACTGATCTCCATCCACAACTCTAGATTTTCTTACATTAACAAGAATCATAGCATTTTATGTTTGAAGTGGAGGGAGCTTTAAGGAGGTATTTTAAGCCAGGTGGTGGTGCATGCCTTTAATTTCAGCACTTGGGAGGCAGAGGCCTGTAGATCTCTGAGTTCAAGTCTAGTCTGGTTTCCAGAGAAGCCAGGGCCACAGAGAAACCTTGTCTTGAAAAACAAAACAAACAAAACCAAAACAGCCCTTGCTCTGTACTCAGTTGGACACGTTAAGATCTAAGAAGATGTGTCTTATCTGACCTCGGAGAGTTAAAAATAACTGATGAGAACAGACCAATCTGCTTTATTATTTAATATGACATTTAAATTGTTAGATTTTGCAAGAAGCTTTGAATTTACTCAGAATCTTCCCAAAACAGAATGAATAACAAGAGAACAAATTAAAAAAACCAAACAAAAAATCCACAGAAAACATTTTTCATTGACATTAACTTTGGGGCCCAAAACAGTAGATTTGTGTCCTAAGATCTGAGCATAAAGAAAAAACCCTGGGTTCTCATCTAATGATGCTTTTCAAGGACACACAAGAGAGAACATAGTCCTCAGAGTAAATCAACCCTGCCTACATCCCAAGCTTGGATTTGCAGCCTCTATTAATCAGGAGATAATACATACCCACTGCATGAACATCCAGCCTACTGTACTTTGTTCTGGCAAGCCTCAAATAGAATATAACAAATGACAAAAAAACCCTGACAATTTCCAAAATGCAGGTGGTTGGTGACAAACTGCCAACAGCTAAATGCCTTGTATGCTGTCAGTATCTACAGAGGGGATGTGAGAAACCAAAAGGAGACACATGATGGACCATCAAAGACATGGGCCCAGAACAGCCAATACTGATAAACCAGGGAGCATCGTGGGCCACTGTAAGAATAGAAGCCTAAACTGCGTACAGTTTGGCCTGAGCCATGAGCCACAAAGTCACACAGAAGGAGTCCTAGAAAAGAGAATTTCAAGTCTCACCTGAATTAAGATGCAAGCAACCATAAAACAGTCACCGAACCCAAGGACTTGATATGAAAAGGGATACAAACGTCTTGGTAAGTCCTACACAGATAATATGCTAAAACAGAACTACTGACACACTGAATCAAATAACACATTTATTAATGTTTCTTTTTACTTTAAAAAGGGTAGTTGGGATATATAATTACATTTGAAGCTCACATTTTCTTTATTAGCCCCCTTTTCATCATCATTATTAATAGTTTTCTTTTTCTGCTAATCGTATTGCGTGGTCTTAGCTAGACTGGAATTTGTGGTGCTCTTCCCTGCCTCTGCCTCCCAGGTAATGAGATTACATCTTTGCCCATGCCCAGCTCACATTAAATTTCTATGTCAACGCTTTTCTAGACCATGAACCCAAGATACCCAATGCAGTGCCTGTCTATGCCAAATGCATACTTGACTCTGTGAAGTGGTATAAGCCACATGAACTGAGATGGGTTGCTTCTGTAATAACTACTAATTTGCAGAACTGGCCTCTGGGAGAATATTAAGAAAGAGGAGCTTGGCGGTGGTGACTCTCATCTTTAATCCCAGCACTAGGGAAGCAGAGGCAGGTGGATCTCTGAGTTTAAGGCCAGCTTGGTCTACAGAGTGAGTTCTAGGACAGCCAGGATTATACAGAGAAACCCTGTCTTGAAAAGAAAAAAGAAAAGAAAGGAAGAAAGGAAAGAAGAAGATAGAGAAAAGGGAGAAACTGGAACAAACTTCATTTCTAGCTCTCTCTCTCTCTCTCTCTCTCTCTCTCTCTCTCTCTCTCAACAAAGGCATCACAAAGACAAGTCTATAGTGAAAGCAGGACAGATAATTCCTCCCTTTGTAAGTATTAGAAGTATATTTATTTAACTTCTATACTTCTGTTCACTTTGGTAGGTATCCACAGCCCCACCCCACTCCAAGGCTTGCTTCAGCTTTATGTACTTACTCCTCTAGAGTACATAGCTATGGATGCAGAGGCCTCTGCTTTTCCAAGATACCACTATCACTTGGAGACACAGCTGCTTCTCAAGATTAGTTCTAAAACTGCTGCCTGGAATAATCCCACCAAGTATTAGAGTCTACTTTCAGTTTTAGTTGCCATGGCAACCAGAACCTGGCAAGCACTTGAGTTTTTGATCATTTTCTGAACGTATTCAAACCTTTAAAAAAAATTCTCACTCCATGACTACTGTAACTACACATAGCACTATCATAAGCAAATCACCATTCATTTTACCAATTTCTTACTTGCTGGAGTGTTTTCTTACACAGAATGGAAAAAAGAGCTAATTAATTACTATGCATATATTCCAAACAGGAAATTTCTATCCAGAAAAACATTCTGTTAAGATAATTACAGCTGGAGAAACAAACGGCTCTGACAACGCAAATGAACATCCCAATATATGATGGAAAGAAAGAACTCCTTAAGACTTACCATACAGGCCTCAAATAAAACGAAAAACCTTGAAGCCTTTCATGCACTAACAGGTACTCTGCTTCTAAAACATTGAAAATTCCCATAACAGAGTACCAGGGAGCTTCTGTACCTTTATTCTGAGTTCAAATCACATGAATATATTTGCTTTGTTTTTAAAGAAAAACATACTTGGGCTAGAAAGATGGCTCAGCATTTAAGAGCATAAAGTGCTCTTGTAGAGGTCCTGACCTCATTGCCTAGCACCCATATTGGGTAGCTCATACCTGCCTGTAAGTCCAGTTCCAGGGGAATCCTGTATTTCTGGCCTCCTAGGACATCTGAATTTGCATTCACAAATCCACACATATATACAGAGTTAAAAATAAAATATTAAAAAATATTTAATTTGGATCTAAAACTACACTGCAGCTGGGGTCATTGTTCAGTGGTACAGCAAATAACCACTACGCATGGAGGACTGCATTGCATTTCCAGCACTGTGCCATCCCCATATCCCTCCCCTTAGAGAAACATGAAAAGCTCTCTTCACCAACTCAAGAAAGAGAAACCACAAAGAAATCTAGCAAAGATGAGCAGCATGAGTGGAAGGATCATTTGGGGAGGCCGGTGTCAGGAGTTGACACCACTGCACTTGGGTGTCGCTTGCCTCTTCCCTTAGCTGGGTACTGGTTCCAACTACCAGTAGATTTCATGTGCTCTGTAAGCACTGTAATTTTGTTTTCCATTTAAACCAAGACAAATAAAGAAAGAAGGAAACAATCAAAAACCTCCCTAAAGACAGCAAGATGCCCCAGTAGATAAAAGTGCTTGCCACACAAACCTGGCAATTTGAGTTTGATCCCCAGAACCCACAGGAGGCTTACGTGGCAGCCCACAACCATCTGTCACTTTAGTTCAGAGGATCTGATGCCCTCTTCTGGTGACACCAAACATGCAAAGTACCCACACACATTAAAATGATGATAACAATAAAAAAGACAGTTTCTATGTACAGATATGGAATAATAAGCAACTGTTAAATAATAAAACCACTCTCTTTTCTGTCAAAGAAAAAGCCTCCAGTCACTTCTTTCTATTTGCTCTTTGTCTTGTTTTTGAGGTAGGGTCTTCCTTAGCCCACGCTGACCTGGCCATTCTGTAGCTCTCACTGTGATTCTCATACTTCAGCCTCCCTAGTACTGAAATTACAGGTATGAGCTCACCCAGCAACACTTATATCTACTTTATCCATCCATGTGTGTATATAAAATATTTAAGTGTTATATATGATTCTATATATAACTTTCAGAAACCTACCAAAAAATCAGCCAGGGCAAATTCAGAACTAAAGAAAAGTTTAACTACTAACCTTAAGCCATTGAATAGTTGCTTGGATTTATCCAAAAGATAACAGAAATCTGTAACTGTCTTCCTCTCTCCCTGTGGGATGTCATCTTCAGCACCTCCAGAGGACATAGTTTCTTTAAGAGTAAATTCAGTCCTGTAAAAAAAAAAAAAAAAGAAAAAAATATATATATACTCATTTACTCAGTTGATGACTAGAAGGTGAAGGCAGATCTTAGTTACAGTATCTGAAGGCATTTTCCCCCCAAGGCAAATATAGAATTCTTTTGATGACTCAATCAAAATGTGTAAGACAGAGTTGGAAAATAAATGATCTCACACTGATAGTGGTTAAGAATTGATGGAAACATATCCAAAGCCATTTTTAACATTCTTTCATCTAATAACTATAATTTGAATTCCTATTCTATTGTAGGCATATGGTCTGATTAATAATCTGAAATACTGATCCTTTTTACCTATTTGTCTATTTTAATTCTGTAAATTCATCCTAGAAAATAATCCTTCGCCGGGCGTGGTGGCGCACGCCTTTAATCCCAGTACTCGGGAGGCAGAGGCAGGAGGATTTCTGAGTTCGAGGCCAGCCTGATCTACAGAGTGAGTTCCACGACAGCCAGGGCCACACAGAGAAACCCTGTCTCGAAAAACGAAAAAAAAAAAAAAAAAAATCCTTCACATCTCCATATTTCATTATTGTAACAATTAAAACCCCCAAACAATCTAATGCTCCATAGAGTAAACCAGGGAAATATTTCACAGAATACAAACCCCTGCATTTACCCTACAGCTGACTTGCATTTCCATTAAGGTGAAGGTAGGAACTGAGGCAATATCCCAGCAGGTTAAGTGCCTGCTACAAAAGCATGTACACCTGAGCATGATCCCAGTACCCACACAAAAAGCTGGGTATGGTGGCACATACTCATGATCCCAGAGATGAGGAGTAAGGCAGGCAGACCCCATGGGACTGCTGGAAGCCAGTCTAGACGAGTTAGCTAGCTCTAAGTTCCAGTGAATGATCCTATTTAAAATATCAAGGTGGACAGCAACTGCAAATGACACTCATCACACAATAGTTTCCAGCACACAACACACACACACACACACACACACACACACACACA
>NC_034592.1:26364326-26388159 GCF_900095145.1 Mus pahari
CGTGCATTTGTACACACCACACCCTAAAAGTTAAGGTAACGAGTATAAAAAAGATAAAACAATTTCTAACACACAGAGGAATATACTAAAGCTAGAGCTATATATAGAGAGACAGAAACACAGAGATAGAGAGCTGTTGAAGTAAAGTTTAAGAATAGAGAAATGTTTTCTCTTTCTTAGATACTTCAGTCTCCAGCCATTAAGTGGACACCCAGGTCTGTATGCATGTGCAATGTAAAAAGGGGAAGCTTGTAGCAGAGCAGACTGTGCATGAGGGAGGACAACTGTGAGGGAGGGGAAAGCCAGAGCTCTTTGGAGAACTGCAACAGGCTAATTAAAGCAATGAGGCCTACAAAGTACATGATGATCTGGAAAATCTTAGACGAAAATGCTTAAAAAAGTGTCAACATGCCTAGAGGACAGCTCTCCAGCCTGAAGGAAAAATTCTATTGGCAAAATGGCCAGCATCAAAAGCAGGATAACATACAGATTCTAATGCAAACGAAATAGGAAGCGGTTGCTGGGCCTGGTGGTGCATGCCATTGGTCCCAGCCCTTGGGAGACAGAAGCAAGCAAAGGTGAATTTGAGGCCAATCTGGTCTAAAGAGCAAGTGCTAGGATAGCCAGGACTGCATAGAGAAACCCTGCTTTGAAAAACCATAGAAGAGAAAGAAATGAGAACCTGTGAATAAATGAAGACTGGGGATGTAGTTTACTCATGAAAAACTAGAGTTAGCAGATGGCTAGCTCATCAGATAAAGGCACAAGCCACCAAGCATGACGATCTAGTTCCATTGCCAGGACACACATAGTAGAGAGACTCTACTTCCACAAATTGTCTGTAGACTGCTACACATGCCTTAAATGCTTTTATTAAAATTTTTAAAACTTTTATTGATTCTTTGTGAATTTCATATAATTCACCCTAATTCCATGCATCTCCCTGTCCCTTTACATCTGCCTTCCATCCTTGCAACCTCTCCCTACTGAAATAAACAAAAAATAATGAAAAAATATAAAAACCTCCAACCAACCAACCAACCAACCAACCAAGTCATCTCACTGTGGAAGCTTCAGTGTGTCACACAGTGCACCCTTTTGCCCAAACAGCTTTACTTGTAAATGTTCGTTGTAATAAATCCTTGCAGGCCTCCGGCTTTTGCTACATTATCAGTCTGGATCCTTACCAGGCTCATTTCAGATACCCTGTTGTTGCTCTATGTCATAGAGATCCTGTAGCTTAGCTCTGCAGGACCAGCCCCTTCACATTCCAGCAGTTCTTAAATGGATTGGTGTTGGTTGGGATGGACAACTCAGAGCCCTGAATCTGGCCTTGGGTGGAAGCTTAATCGGTCAGCCCACCAGGTCTCCATTGGCCAACTCACAGGTCTGCCTTAGGGATGAGTGAGTTTTTGAATTTTTGAAATTTAAATATGATTACATCATTTCTCCTCTCCTCTTTCCTCCCTCCAGTTTGCCTAAAGAGAGAAAGGTGGGGCACGGCAGCATTTTCTGGAGCTCAGTGTTCTAGGGGTTTGCAGGGACAGGGTGCTTACTGGCAGGCCAGTCTAGGTGAAACAGTAAAACACCAGACTCAGGGAGACCTGACTCAAAAAGTAAAGCTGGAGAGGGTTGGACAAATAGCTCAGTGACTGAAAGTATGAACAGTTCTTGCAGAGGACCTGAGTTTAGTTCCCAGTACCTATGTTGGGGTAACTCACAACCTCCTGAAATGGCAGCTCCAGAGAGAGTTAATACTTCTGGTCTCTGATGGCTCACATGCACATATCTCCTGCCCAACACAAGCATGTACACATAATTTAAAAATAAAGTAAGCCTTTTTGCTTTGAGACAGGGTCTTTCTATGTAGACCTGCACGTCCTGAACTTACTATGTAGAGCAGGCCGACTTTGAACTCACAGAGATTCACGTGCCTCTGATTCCTGAGTGCTGGGATTAAAGATGTGTGCCACTACACGGAGCTAAACTAAGGCTGGCTGGCTTGGTTATATATGTATGTATGTATGTATGTATGTATGTATGTATGTATGTATGTAAGTAAGGTAGAGAGCAAAAAAGAAAGAATATCAAGAATGGGCACAGTGGGTGTAGGCATGCATGCATGCACACATACATTCACCACAACCCAGCCCCCAATATCGAAATAAAGGACTATGCCAATCAATTTGAGTATTTATGTGGAACAATCACTGAGAAAAATATTTTTTATTAAACTTAGTTCAAAAAAGAGCTAGCAAAATTTCATAGTCCTGTTAAAGGATTTGACAGCCTAATTAAAATCTTACCCATGATGAAACCTCAAGACCCAGATGGCTTCATCACGAAATTATACAAAAACATAATAAAAAGGGAAACAAACAAACAAAACTGGCTGTCATAGAGAAACACTAACCTCACAGAATATGGAAGGACTACTCCCTCAACTTATTTCATGATGCCATCATAACTTTGATAGTGAAATCAAATGAGGACATTCTGAGAGAAGAAAATTACAGGCCTTTCTTAGTGGTGAATACATTAACCCACTGTTACAAATCCAATTCAGAAACCATGAAAAGGACATAACAAAACTGGGCTTACGTTAGGGATGTAAAGATCTATTATTTGAAAACCAATCACGGGGCTGGTGAGATGGCTCACTGGGTAAGAGCACCCGACTGCTCTTCCGAACGTCCGGAGTTCAAATCCCAGCAACCACATGGTGGCTCATAACCATCCGTAACAAGATCTAATGCCCTCTTCTGGAGTGTCTGAAGTCAGTCAGCTACAGTGTATTTACATATAATAAATAAATAAATCTTTAAAAAAAAAAAAAAAGAAAACCAATCACTATAATCATTTATCACAAAACTAGAAGGAAGGAGAAACATCTTAAGTTGGCAGCTCAACAGATGCACAGCATGTTATGAGGTAAATTTAAAATCAACTCACAGAAACAGGAAAACCTTGGGGAATTATGGACAAAGTAGGTAATTTCTTATAATTATTAAGAATGTCCTAAAGGATATGGATGTGGCGCATGGTTGTCTAGCATACATGAAACCTAGGTTTCATTCTTAGTACTATGGAAACTAAGCAAGATGGTGTTTGTCTGGAATTCAAGGTCATCCATAGTATATTTGAGGTCAGCTTAAACACATAAGGCCCTGTCTCTGAGAAAATGAAGCAAAGCACTCATAAAGGACTAATTAAAAAAACTATAGAAAATCCATACCTTCCAGCAAATTGCTATTATTGCTACCACAAGATTGTGGGTGTTGTTACCACAAATATCCCTGATACAATTTTTTTTTTCTTTTTCCTAAGTCAGGACCTCATTATGTGATCTCCTGCCACAGCCTCTTAAGTGATGGGATCCAGTTGTATACCACTATGACTCTAAAATAGTTCTTGCCAGGCGTTGGTAGTGCATGCCTTTAATCCTAGCACTCTGGAGGCACAGGCAGTCAGATTGTGAGTTGGAGGCCAACTTGGTCTACAGAGAGAGTTCCAGGATAGCCAGGACTTCACAGAGGAACCCTATCTTGAAAAACCTTAAACCACCCTCCCCCCAAAAAGGGAAGAAAAAAACCAAAAAAAAAAAAAAACAAACCAAAGTTCTTAAACTGTTGAGGTCTGTTTTCCACCCCTTCTCAGCATAGCTATAGACACTTTGTTTTTTTCCTGCCAGCTATTTCATATTGTTGTAACCTGCCTACCAGTCATTGACACAGAAAAAAAATTGACTCATAGCAAGGTCATGCTGATCACATATGTTGTTATGTTCTGAGGTTTGCTAATCTTAAGAAATTCCACAAAGCTTTACATAGGATCCACCAAATTAAAGGTCAATATGTACTGTTATATCTAAAATGGCTTGAGTCAAGAGCTGGCACTGAGAAATGTTCATCGAAGTAGCTCAGCCTCTGAGTTCTGAGCTGACTCAGGATGTGAGTTCAATAAACTATCCCTGTCTGACCGAAATGGGTGCTGTGTGGTTTGTGGGGCGACTGTTGGACCCCAACAAAATAGATATCACTAAGAAGGCGGAGAGGCCAAGCATGGTGCACATAATTTTAACCCCAGCATGTAGGAGGTAGAGACAGACAGATCTCTTGAGTTCAGGCTGGCCATAGCTACATAATGGAAACCTTATCTCAAGCAAGCAATAAAGTGAAAAGGCAGGCCATCAAGAAAATGAAGATTTTGTAATATGTGTATCTGACAAAGAACATGTAAGTAAATTAAGTGAAAACCCGGTAAAATTAGTAAGATTTTTATAAAAGAACCAAAAAAAAATTGTTTTTCCAGAAAGATCTTAGGGAGGGATGCTAGCAACACTTTACTGTACTTTTAAATTTTTATTCAAGGACATGTGTGCATACATTGATATCAGTCTGAGTGTTATGCCATGTATGTGCAGAGCCTATGGGGGTGTCAGACCTCTGGAACTAGAGTTATGGGTGCTAGGAACTAAACAGGAGCTCTGGAAGAGCAAGTGCTCTTTATTGCTGAGTTTCCTCTAGAAACGCTGCCAAATTTTGTTAAATTATAGAGTTACTATTTGTCTACTTTTTTGACTGGTGTTTTTGTTGCCTTTTGAGACACCAGTTCACTATGCATTGCTGGTTGGTCTCTAATTTAGAGATCTGCCTGCCTCTGCCTCCTGTGTGCTGGGATTAAAGGTGTCTGCCCCCCTTCCCACCCAACCCCTGGAGCTTTCAGACTTTTATTTCTTTAAATTATGTTAAAAAAAAAAAAAAAGGTGGGCAGAGGTGGTGAAAGCCTTCCTCAGCCCTCAGGAGGCAGAGGAAGGTAGATCTCTGAGTTTGAGACAACCTGGTCTACAGAATGAATAAAGTAGGTTCCATAGTTAATATGGAAGTACATGGGTACCCACATCACATGTATAGAAGGGGAAGCAAAGAGCCCAAAAGGCATGAACTGTTGTGGGTTTATCTCCCCAAAAGATATATTCAAGTCCTAACTCTGGTCTCTATGAATGTCTATAAGTAAGACTTTTAGGTACAAAGTTATAAATGCAAAGAAATACCATAGTACAGTGGGTTCTTCATCCAATGTGACTGCTGTCCTCATAAGATACAGCCACACAGAGACAAGACAGCCATGTGAAGACATGGGGAACAGAGGCATAGACTGGAATTATGCAATTGCTCATCAAGGAATGCCAAGGACACTAGCACCTGCCAGAATTTAGGGAGAGTCACGAACAGCTTCTCCCTCTGAGGTCTTTAGAGGACTCAACTCCGTAACACTTTCATTTTGTAACATTTCATCTGGCTCAACTCTGAAAGCTTAAATTTCTCTGATCTTTCTCATCTTAGCTCTAATTTGTATTTCTCTGACTAATAATATTCACTGATGGGGGCTGGTGAGATGGCTCAGTGGGTAAGAGCACCCAACTGCTCTTCCGAAGGTCGGGAGTTCAAATCCCAGCAACCACATGGTGGCTCACAACCATCCGTAACAAGATCTGATGCCCTCTTCTGAAGTATCTGAAGACAGCTACAGTGTACTTACATATGATAAATAAATAAATCTTTAAAAAAAATAATATTCACTGATCTCTCTTTTGTTCCAGCAAGCCTAACGGATACACAGAGTCCTAACACGAACCGTGAAGAGGAAGAACAAGCAAAACTGCAGCAAGCAGGACAACTGTTCCATGCCTCAGCCCACTACATACAGGACAACTGGTACATTATTGCCCTATTCTGTTTACACTTTCTTTTCACAAGAAGTCTTTCAATAAAGCAACAAGAAAACTTCTATTCTCGGAACTGGAAAACTCGTTCAGCAGTTACTAGTGATATTATTTTTCCAAAAGACCCACGTTTGATTCCTAGCACCTTTGCTAGGTGACTCACAACCATATGAAACTCCATCTCTAAGGAGATGCAACTCCTCAGCAGGCACCTCACTCGTGTGCACAAAGCCCCACACAAACACAAATAGGTAAAATAAATCTTCTAAAATAGGAAAGAAAACTTGATACTCTTGATTGAATTCTGAGTAAAGAGTTGGAACATGAAAGTCTGAAGAGAATGTGGCTAAAATGAAGTGTCTTATAGAGAATGCCCAGGACACAGCAGGGGGAGCAGCAGTGGCCAGGGAAGACTGAGTACTCTTGCCCTGATACGAACAGTGATGTGATGAAGCAAAAAGAATTAGCTGCCACTTTCAGTCAATCACAAATAAGTAATTTCTTCCTGCCCGGCAACCTCAGAAGACTGTGGTAGAGACCAGATAGAAAAGAAGGCTTGAAAGGCTACAGAACAGGTGTCACCACCATTGCTACACTGCAGTTAGCAACACTTCAAAGGCTGTTCCTTTGATTAGACTCAAAGGGAAACAGACTGACAAAAATATGTCCAGGGTGGAGGTGGGGGAGGGGTGGGGGCAGCTGCTGGAGAGATGGCTCTGCAGTTAAGAGCACTGACTGCTCTTCCAGAGGTCCTAAGCTCAATTCCCAGCAACCACATGGTGGCTCACTACCATTTGTAATGAGATCAGATGCCCTCTTCTGGTGTGTCTGAAGAGAACTACAATGTACTCACACACACAAAATAAATAAATAAATCTTTAAAAAAATATGTAAGTGTACACTCAATGAAATATAAATACATTGAAAGTTTCATTTTGACAAAAAAGTAAAATTTATGGAAATTATGTGCTTAAAAAGATCCTGTATTATTATTATTATTATTATTATTTTTTTTTTTTTTTCCGAGACAGGGTTTCTCTGTGTAGCCCTGGCTGTCCTGGAACTCACTTTGTAGATCAGGCTGGCCTCGAACTCAGAAATCCACCTGCCTCTGCCTCCCGAGTGCTGGGATTAAAGGTGTGCGCCACCACGCCCGGCTAAGATCCTGTATTCTTACGGCTACTTTTTGGGTTTTGTTTAAAGAAACATGAAAAAGGGGATTGTAATCATGTGTTTTACCAACTGAATATGTGAAGGCCATGCCCATGTTATAGGTGTCTCCTTTTTGAGCTCCTTTCTGTTTCTTAACTCTAGTGATTAAAATCATACTCAACATCTCTGAATGAGCTCTAATTCTGCCTTGAAAAAGAAATTTAATATTAGTAATATGTATTTTATGACACCAGCAGACAATAAGATGAATTAATGGATATAAAATTTGCCCTATAAACTATTATATATTCTAAAACTCTTAGTTATAAAATTGTCTCAGTTTGCTTACAAAATAGGACACAAATTGAAAAATATTACATACAAAAAAATCCAGAGTCAAGTGTGCAAGTCTCTGGGAGTTGTGCTGACTCACTTGCCATGTGGAACATGAGGAAGAAAACGCTGCGCTCGGTGCAGATGGTGTTCTTATGGACCAACGGCAGATCCCCAGAAGCAGCTTCCTAACAAGAGTGTGAAGCAGCTTCAAGCACCAGGAAAAGCATGAAATTACCATAGAGTACATATAAAGCATTTCTAAAAGAAGTGTATTTATGGCTAAACCCTGAATAGTATTAAAGTTAAGCTAAGCCAGGTATGGTGAGCCCATACGCAGAGGGCTCATGGGAGAGGCAAGGAGGAAGAGCTGAAGACAGCCCTCAGCTATATCATGAGTTTGGAGTGAACCTAGGTCACACGAGACCCTGCCTCTAAACCCCCAGACCAAGGACTACAAAGACAGTAAATTAAGAGAACACATTGTTCTCCCTCCTGAGGCCTATGACACCTGCACACACTGAGAGAAGAGTGTTGTGTACATGGTACCTTACATCTGTTTGGAACTAACCAGGAAAAAAAAAAACACCTAAAAATACTGTGATCTACATGTGACAAATTCGCTTTTCTATATTGCCAGGTTTCATCTGCAAAAAGCTGGAAACAAAACAGTTAAGGAAAGAAGGAACAATTCCTCAAAACAGAAAGGCAAGCTGCTGAAAGCAGTTACACCGCTTTCACTTTTCCCATTCCACTGTATGAGTATGAAACACTGTTTTCATTAATCTACTAATTTAGTTCTGTGACTAAGATGAATAATGCTGCTATGAAATTTGTGCATTAGTTTTTCCAGATGTGTGTTCACTTCTCTTGGATATATATTCCTTAGATGTGCTAGGTTACCTGATAATTCTTTAACTTATAATTACCTGACCATTTTCCAAAGTGAATACACCATTTCATACATGTTACAATCTGAGATACACTTCTTCCCCCATCCTCATCTGAACCTGTAAATATCTTTGTAGTTCTAGCCATCCGAGTAGGTGTGACGTACAAACACCTTGTGGTTTGATATGCCTTTCTCTGACAGAAATGCTGAGTGTCTTTTAAGCACTTAATGAACCTTTAAACCATCCAGATCTTCGCCAGGGGCAGCGAAGGTAGGGGGCCACCCAGAAGGAGCCAGGGTGGTAAAGATAAAATATAGATTTAGGAGGTATTAAGTCAGGAATGCTGGAGGGGAATGTTTTCTGGCTATGGGCAGTTTTAGAAGTGTCCAGCCATTGAGCTGGTCAAGGCATATAAAAATTAAGCTGGTGTGTATGTGTGTGTGTGTGTCTTGCATAGAGCGGATTAACTAAACCAGCGCTATACAACCCTCTACCTATTTTATGCTTGCATCTGAACAGGTAAATATGGTCATGAAGGGCAGCACATGATTGGGCTGACTGCTTCATACTCCCACTCCATCTAGGCATCTGCCACTGTACAACCTCTCTAATTTATTTTTAAATACACAATTAAAAAACAGAATTAGTCAAGATACTAAAGAAAAGCAGTAGTCTATTGGACAAAGTGATGCACATGCCTGTAATCCCAGTACACAGGAGATTGAGGCAGGAGGACTGGGAGTTCAAGACCAACTTGGCCCACATGATAAGAATCTCTATCAAAAACCAAAAGCAGTTCTCCGCTGACTAACTCTTCTCCCATCATCTCCATCTTATCCCCCAATACAACAGTTTCCATCTCTGAGCTATACGTTGTGTGTTTTCTCTTAGGATTTGACACAAGAAACTTTCTTCATTATTGTTTGATTCATCTATTGTTGATATTAGAAATCTTCACCAACAGCAAGATTCTGGTTCTTTTACAGTTCCCAGAAATCCTCTTTATACCATTAGTTAAATTATTATTTATGTAACTGCTTAAAGCAATATAAACTTACCTTTCAATAAAGTATCTTTTGGAGTTACAGGAAGTAGTGAGCTACGTGTGGGCACTGGGAACCAAATTTAAGACAAGAAATTAACCTGTTCACCTGCTGCGCAGGTGATCTGCTGCTCCTTTGTGCTGCTCAGAGTGTGGAGGCAATTTATGCTCAAGAGGTTTTAGAGGAGACTTTTAGTATGTGGCCTAGAGACTGTACTTGCAAAGAATGTGGCTGCTTTTGCCCTTGTCTGAAAAGTCTGCCTGAGGCTAAACTGAAGAGTTTTGGATTCATTCCATTAGCAGAGGAAATCTCAAAACAGCCTAGTATTGACTCTGTAATGTTGTTATTAGTGTTCGCTCTTAAGAAGATCTATAATGAAAAGGAGCAAGCTGAGCAAGTAAAAAGTAAAAATACAAAACTGAGGAGAAAGGGGTACCAGGAAGTGGAATGGAGCTAAACAGATGAAAGGAAAGCCTGGTGTTAATGAAATAATGGGAATGGTGACCTCAGGGCAGGACCACCCAGTTAAACTTCCATTTTATGAGAAATGAAGGGAACAGCTGTGTCTAGGTGTTGTGGTCCGTACCTTTAATCCCAGCACTCAGGAGACAGAGGCAGGCAGATCTTTGAGTTCAAGGGCAGCATGTCTACAGAGCAAGTTCTAAGACAGCCAAGCTTAGGCAGTGAAGGAAACCACTGAAAACAGAAAGGGTGAGGATGCAATTGAACAAAGAGGCCACACACGGTCCAGCTCCAGCAACCACTCTTCTATGCCTCCTGGCTTGTTTGTTTAATTTTAAGGATATGTGATCTCTCAGCTGTTCTTTCTGCCATGCCTTCACTGTTCATCATGAACACTGAACTGTAACCCTCTGAAACTTTAAGCCTAGTTTAATACTTTCTTTTATAAGTTTCCATGGTTTTTATCACAGCAATAGAAAACTCACCAAGACAACAAGCAGTGTTGCTCTCAGCTGTTAAATGGCTGATAACTGATAAATGGTTACATAATGAGTGACCATATATATATAGTGAGACCTTAGGGGTCAAAGGAGTGAGAGAGTAAGGAGGGAGGGAGGGAGGGGGAGAGTGAGCATCAGAGAGAAAGGGAGGGAAGGACAAAGGGGAGAGGGAAAGAAAGCGAGGGGGGGAGCAAGGAAGGATTTAATTGTAGTAAGAATAGGTAACAATTTTCATTTTTACTGATGAAATAAGCTGGGCATGATGATACATCCCTGTAATCCCAGCACCAGGGAAGCTGATCTTGCACCACTAGAGGTCAAATCATCCACAAAGAGACAATGCCATTATAGAGAAAAGGCAGGAATACTGGTGGATTTTCTGCAAAGAACTGTTCTTTGATATGCTCAAAATCAAGAGGCGAAATTATCCACACCCAACAATCATTACACTCTCTGTCTCTAATCCTTAGGTCAACCTGCACATATAATTCGGGTACTAATGGTCTTAGAGTTCAGGCCATTTCAAGAAGAATCAATATTGTGTTGGAGATTTAGTGATCCAACCAAAACACAGTGCCTCTGGCATCTCATCATCCATCTGCTTAGAAAGCCTGAGACCAGTGTCTAAGCTCCATACAACACAGTAGCCTTCAAAAACATGGAGGAAGGCACAAAAGGGTCTTTTTTTTTTTTTTTTTTTTTTAAGTTTTTTTTTTTTTTTTTTTTTTTTTAAGATTTATTTATTTATTTATTATATTTAAGTACACTGTAGCTGTCTTCAGACACTCCAGAAGAGGGAGTCAGATCTTGTTAAGGATGGTTGTAAGCCACCATGTGGTTGCTGGGATTTGAACTCTGCACCTTTGGAAGAGCAGTCGGGTGCTCTTACCCGCTGAGCCATCTCACCAGCCCCAAAAGGGTCTTATAACCCAATGTTCTTAAAACTACAACTCACCCTTTGGTCAAACTTAACAAGTCAGACAAGCACAGAGGGTACCCGATCACTGTAAAGGTTCTACTGTCTCACTGAATGAGAAGACCCATAACTCTCAAACAGAAATGTCAACCTACTCTTCAGTTAGAGAGCAAAGCTTTACAGATAAAGAACATAAAGCTGGATTCCTGTAACTGGGATTTGTTATCTGATAGAAGGCCTCACTGTGAAGCCTAGGTTGGTCTCAGAAATTCACGGCTTGGATTACAGGTGTGTGCCACATTCGGCTAAACCTGACCCTTTATTTCAGATAACTAATGAGAGATGAAAGCAGATTATGGGTCGGGTAGCTGATTTTTTAAGGGGTTTTAAGCTACTGCCTCAGCTCCCTGAGCAGCTGGAACCCATATAGAAGCCACTGCACCCACTCCAGATGGCCCCACTCCCCTGCTTCCTGCCTGATTCTTGGACCAGAGTCTTCAAACTTTTCATCAGCTGTGAATTCCTTGACAGCCCCCAAAGAATTATTTTCTGCTTACATTAGCTAGAATTAGACCCTATAATTTTCATCCAAAAACCTTGTCTGGAATAATGCCATGCAACTCTTTTTCTTTTTTAATGACTGTCATTTACTATATTCAGCCTTCCAAATCAGATGTAATTAAAAGGCTAAAATTCTAAAAACCATTCGAATAACACAAACCTCCTAAAAGAGCTTTCACAGTGAATAATGCACTTTATTATTATTTGGCAATAATGTAACTGTCTACCTATTCTTGCAGCTGAGCGATTAAATATGGCTGAAGAAGGCCAACACACACACACAAATGTGCTGACTGACCAGATTCTTCATCCAGGACCTCACAAGGGCACTTCCACTTCATTCCCCATCCATTCTAGAAAGCCTTCAATTTCCTAGAGCACTGTTTTACCTCCTCATCTTTCCACAAACACTCCATACTTCAGTTAAGGGCAAATGTCATTCAGTCAGTAAAGCGCTTCCACACACAGCCAGACATTCCAGATGCCTTGTATACTACTTTGTTTTCATTTTACTGATAGAGCTGAGCATGCTTCCTATTTATGCATCAACCTTCACATGGTTCACAGTTATCCAAGGATCTCCTTTTGTTCCTGCAACCTTTTCTCTAATGGGTAGTGAACAATACCAAATGAGCTGCTATTCTTCCCAACTTTCCAGCAATGCTTTTACAGCTTTTATGCTGGCCTTTCTGTTCTTCACAGTGTAACTCTTTATAAGGCCTAATGGTGGCTCATTCCATACTGTTTGTCTCAAAACAACTCTTTAAAAGATTTGTCTTTCAGGCTACCTTCAGTTTGTCTTTCATTCATACCAACCAATCCACTTTGTCCTATTCCTTACAGGAAACACTACTTGTCAGTATTAATGATCCTTATGCGAGCAATGCCAGCCAAACAAGTCTTCACTAATGTTCCTTAGCAATATCAAGGACAGTCCCAGATGATCATATTCTTCTTAAAACATCCCTTACTTATTCCTAAGACCCCTTCTTCTCTCCTTCACGACAGCCTCCAAGCAATGGGATGTTCTTGACCAGATTTCTGAGAACTCTTCATTTTTGTGGTGGTTTGAATAGGCATGGCCCCATAGATTCTTTATTTGAATGCTTGGCTCATAGGGATTGGCATTATTAGTACGTGTGGCCTTGTTGGAGAGAGTGTTACTGTGGAGGCAGGCTCTGAGGATTCATATATACTCAAGCCTAGTCAGTGTGATATAGTCTTCTTCTACTGCCTGTGGATCAAGATGAGGAAGTCTCGGCTCCTCCAGCACCATGTCTGCCTTCATGCTGCCATGCTTCCCACCATGACAATAATGGACTAAACCTCTGAAATGTAAGCTATAGGCATAGCACTATGTCATTTAAATGCTGATTTCTGTGCTCCCATATCTGGCTGCAATCCTTATTCTGAGAATATCCTGTCTCAATGTTGTGTATATTGCTCCCCAATTATTTTCTGATTGGTCAGTAAAGCTAGCTGATCAGCAAATGACTGAGCAGGGGAGAGACTAGGGCTGGGCTTCCTTCCAGGAGAGAAAGAGGAAGTAAGGGTTAGCCAGGGAGGTTAACCTTGGGAGAAAGTCCAGGAAACACCATGAGGCAAAACACCTGGAACCCAGAGAGTTAGATCAATAATAAAACCTAAGTATCTCACGGTTTTTGGCTGGGAGGTAGCCAGATTAGTTTAGAGGATTAAAACAGAGTAATACTTCTCAGTTGTTGTGCCCTTAAAGCTTGATAGATAAATAAAATACTCTGGTCTCAATTA
The DNA here is from genome assembly GCF_900095145.1 of Mus pahari. NCBI lineage: Eukaryota > Metazoa > Chordata > Mammalia > Rodentia > Muridae > Mus > Mus pahari. Next base: position 26,377,682 of record NC_034592.1, read on the forward strand.
TTTGGGAGCTAGCTGGGTAAAAGGAAAACTATTACACACTTATTTAAAAAAAGGTCTGGAGAGATGGCTCAGCAGTTAAGAGCATTAACTCCTCTTCCAGAGGTCCTGAGTTCAATTCACAGCAACCACATGGCAACTCACAACCATTTGTAATAGGATCTAGTGCCCTCTTCTAGTATGTCTGAAGACAGCAACAGTGTACTAACATACATAAAAATAAATAAATTTTATGGCCTAGTCGGTCATCAATGGGAGGAGAGGCCCTTGGTTCTGTGAAGGCTCTATGCCCCAGTATAGGGGAATGCCAGGACCAGCAATGGGAGTGGGTGGGTTGGGGAGCAGGATAGGGGATTTTCGGAGGGGAAACTAGGAAAGGGGATAACATTTGAAATGTAAATAAAGAAAATATCTAATAAAAAAATAATAAAAGGAAATTAACACAGAAGATACATAAATTTAACACTAAAATAAGAATGAAATTATAAAATATTGCAAGAAAATAAAAGGGAGTAAATGATAGACAAAAAATAGAAATTAAATAAGAAAGTAAATCTATGAGCTAATATTTATTTATAAATCTCTGGAACATGAGTTGTGGAAGTCAACTTGCTCATGGAATTGCACAAAAGTGAAGATTTGTCTATGTCATAATTCACTGGAAGGACATTAGCATCATACTTGAAGCTGGTTTGAATATTATTAATTACTATGTATAATAAAAGTTGAAATTAAAGTTAGAGAAGCCAGTAAAAAAAAAATTTCCTTACAAAAATTAAAAAAACAAAGCCAAAAACCACTAACAGTAAGCCAGCCCCAACTAAATGTTTTGTTTCCTTTTCTTTTTTTAAGAGTTGCCTTAGTCATGGAGTCTCTTCACAGTAATAAAATCCAAACTAATACAAACACTCATTATAAAAAAGTTGCCTCTCATACACAGTCATGGCCTTTTTATGTCCTTTTTTTTTTTTTTGGATACAGAATCTTGCTTTGTATTTCAGGTTGGCTTTGAACTCACTGTGTAGTCAGACTGGCCTTAAACTAGCAATGTCTAGCCTTGGCCTTCCAAGGGTTGGGATTATAGGCACATGACACAAATCCTGGTTATGCTCATGGTTTTAAATACCAACTATATATACTAACAACAATCCCTAAGATTTTAAGCTGCACATTAGGTTTTTTGCCCTACTTTTATCTTTTCTCCAACTTCCTACTTGATATCTCTGTGAGTATGGCCAACTGGCACTGACAAATGACTGTATCCAAAACTGAATCCCAACCAGTCCCCCTAAAAAACTTGACCTATTCAAAATCTTGTTCATTTTTAAGGACTGCACATATTCATACTGCTCAGCTACAGTGTACTTCCAAAACAACAAAGTGATCTCTTAAAAACATGACAGATTTCATCATTTCTCCTGTAGTTTCATTCTCTTTGCATGAATTTTAAGGTCTCACATGACCTGACCATCAGCCCTATGTCCAGGACTCTCCTGCCATTCTTCACTCTACCATCCTACCATTCTAGTTGACTCTTTGCTGTTCTCAAACATACCAACATACCACACACAGCTGCCTTGGCACTTATTGAAATCTCAGCTTGGAATGTTTGTCTCCTAAAGACCTGCGTATCTAGTTCATAATTTCATTTAACATCCAATCAAACCACCTTGTCAGAGAGGAACCCTAACTACTTAACACATTAGGAATTCACTTATTTACCATCTATCTCCAGATATAACAAAAACTCCAGGAGGAGAGAGACACTGTTTTAAAATTTCTTCATCTCCAGTGTCAGACAGTAGTTGCTTAAGAAATCTGGGTGAAAAAAAAAAATAAGTAAATTTAGCTTTGTAATTTATAAAATGAGTAAATAAAATGTATTCATTACTTCTAAATAAATTTGTGACAAATAAAGAATATGCCAATTTAATCTCCTTCAAGAAAGGGCAAATTCAGTACCTGTCGGGGTCACCTAGCAAAGTTGCTTTGCCTCAGAGTCAGGTTTTTCCCATGGTAGCCTAAACCCAATGAGCGGCAGAAACAATGATGTTGTATCCTCCATTTTCCCTAGCTTTCTTTGTGGGTCCCCATCACAAATCAGACTTTATTTACATTCCCTTGTAAGAACTCCCTGTTAGCTGCTTCTGGGGCAACTATTACAGCAAATCTGGATAGACAAAAACTGAAGAAATACACACAACCAAGCACTCCACTCCACAGATACAGAGCAACTGTGCAAGGGTAGCAGCTACAGGGCTCTCCATGCAGTCTGTGATGGCTACTGTCAGAACAGCACCACAGCTCAGCTTCTCCTGACAAATCCCAAATCTCCTACTTCATCCCCATCACTTCTACAGTGGTTGGACCTATGGTCACTCTTTAATATCTCACACACGAAATTCTGTCTCAAAATCTGCTTCCTAGAGACCCAACCCATGACACAATTAAATGTGTGCTTGTGAAAACTAAAAACAAAAAAGTGAGGATGACTACAGATGGGTTCATGATACATGTTCTTTCCTTCTATAGAAACAGTTGTATAACAATCTATTTTAGCTGGGCACAAGACCAAACAGAATGAAACTATTTTCCCTTGCAATCAGAGGTAGCCATGAAACTAAATCACAGTCAATGGGGCTTAAGTAATATATGTAATTTCTAGGACTGGTCCTTATCAGAATTAATGTGTTCTTTCTCTGCCTTTTCCTTATTTTTCTAACAGGAATATAAACATCATTTTGAGTATTGTGGACCATGTAGAACTGGGCAATACCACAACACAGACAGGATATTCTCAAAATAAGGATTGCAACCTGAAATGGGAGCACAGCCTAAATTTCTGTGGAACCACCATAATAGCTAGCCCTGGATGGCTTAAACTCAATTTGTATATTTGAAAAGAACTAAGTTTCTAGCTTCAAATCTTCAACATTTGGTGTCAGCCACAACTGCTGCCAGGGACCTGTCCACATCTCCCCCAACCCCAAGCTCTTACTCCTACACCCAACACCTGCAGGTCTCTGTAAGGTGACTTCATGCAGGGCACAGGCACTTCCTGACCTACCCTCCCCTGCATGGGAGGTCCCAAGGACACAAGAATGAGTCTCTCCTTTCTGGTCTCTGACTTGGTTTAACTCTAGCTGTCCACCTGGCTTTTCTTGTTACTCCTCTGCTTGGGGTCCAGCCTTGCTCTCAACCCAGCCCTGCTTTCTTACTTTCTTTAGTTCTTTCTTGCAAGTCATTTTCATATGAATCTTTATCTCAAGAACTGATTCTGCTCAGCCTGAGGACAGTGACCAGGGTTCTTCACAGTCAACAACTGTATATCATTCTAAACCTTTTTCTTTGCGTATCAACCATGATATTTTCTTAAATGAAAATGAAATTGTACAATATAAATTATGCAACTTGTACTTGTCATTTAAAGTATGTCTTGGGTCATATTTGATGACAACTGTTTTATGTGTGTATGTGTAGAGATACATCTATATTAAATGTAGATATAATGTATCATTCTTCTAGGTCTGTAAATACTTGAATGTCTAAAGGCCTGAAATATATTAATATGTGTATATGTATTCATCACATTAGCATATTTAGGCATTTTAGACTGAGATATATATGATTTTTATCAAAAATGTTTTTCCTTTGAATCATGTGATTCAATGAGGAAGAAAATAATTGATGCTGAACATGGTAGTACCCTACAGAGAAACCGTCTCAGAAAAAAAAAATGTACAAACGTCTTTCCCAAAGTATGTTTATAAGGAATTCCTTTTTTTTTTGTCTTTAAATACAACTATATTTTATTATAGAAGTATATAAGTACTTTGTGAATGTCTATGAATTAATATAACTGTCAATAAACATCAGGAATTTCAAGTGAAGTAGGGGCTTGTGACAGGGCCTTACTATTATACATGGGGCCTCAAGCCCTATATTCCTGCCTCTGCCTCTAAATGGTGGAATTACAGGCCTGTGGCATCATCAGCAGAAATGTCATTACTCCCACATCAACCCTACCAGTATACAGTCAGCACTGTAGTGTGCCTATAGTTCTAGATACTCAGGAGGCCAAGTCAAGAAGATGGCTTGAGCTTAAGAGTTTGAGACCTATTTCAAAAACAGATTAGCAAACAAGAATACAGACATATTTAGAACATAATTTAAAGTACAATAATAAAATGACCTTTTATTGGAGGAGAGATGTAGTAGTAGATATTGGGATTATTAATAAAGCAGTATAACATGTCCACATTGATACAGAAAATTAAACAGACAATCTTCAATCATCATGAGTGCCACTTCTTTTTTTTTCCCCTCACAAGCTAGATTTGGTATAATATTTTACAACAGCCATGGGTCCCTCCAAGTGTACTCCTTGGTTGGTGGTTTAGACCCTGGGAGATCTGGTTGGCTGATATTGTTGTTCTTCTTATGGGGTTGCAAACCCCTTCAGCTCCTTCAGTCCTTTCTCTAACTCCTCCATTGGGGATCCTGTGATCAGTTCAATGGTTGGCTGCAAACATCTACCTCTGTATATGTCAGGCTCTGGCAAAGCCTCTCAGGAGACAGCTAGCTATATCAGGCTCCATATGTAGCAGAGGATGGCCTTGATGGGCATCAATGGGAGAAGAGGCCCTTAGTTCTGTGAAGGCTCGATGCCCTAGTGTAGGGGAATGTGAGGGCAGAGAGGCAGGAGGCAGTGGGTGGTGGGGGTACACCCTCATAGAAGCAGGAGGAGGAGGGATGGGATAAGGGGTTTATTGTGTGTGTGTGTGGGGGGGAATTGGGGAAGGGGATAACACTTGAAATGTAAATAAATAGAATATCCAATAAAAAAATAGACACACACACAAAAAGTTAATAGATTCAATTTGGCCAATAAAATTTGCACTTGGGTTAACAATTTAAATATAAATAAATACACATGAGTGCAGAAAAAAAATTTACAACAGCAGAAAACAAACTCAAGTACTAAACACTAACAACACACTACAACCCAGGGAAGAGGATGTGGAGAGGCTACAGGCACAAGCTAAGTCTTTACAGTTGACCCCTGAACTGGCTATGACCCTGCTGTGCTAGTGACAACACTAGCAACTGTTGTATCTGGAGATGTTATACTCCTGCCCCAGGACCTAGTTGCAGCAAAAGACATCGGACACTTTTTTTTTTTTTTTTTTTTTTTTTTGATTGTTTTTTTTTCACAAGAGTAAGAGGCTACTCCTAGTGTTCAGTGATCACAATGAGCAGAGGTGGAGCTTTGGTGGCCTCACTGGCTTTTCCCAAACTGCCTGTACTTAAGCATCTGAGGCCAGAGCTCATTTGGAAGCTGGAAGAACTTTCTTTTGGAGGTTTCATCTAATCTCAAAATGGAGACTGCTGGAAGCAAGAAGGGGAGCACAGAAAAACAGAGGAAAGAAGTAGAATACCAGACGTTTAGTCAACCAAGCATATCTTCTGCCAACACTAAAGCAATGGGGAAAAACAAAAAAGTCCAAGAAAGATAATGGTTACAAACCAAAGGAGAAAAAAAGCACAAGATACTGAGACGCCAGGACACTTGCAGGAAGCCTGAGTTGAAGAATGTTACTGACTCAGCCAAAGAGGCCAGGTTGAAGACCTCTCACAAAAAAATTAAGACTGAACTGGGGGAAGTCTTAGGTGACAGATCCCCTGGAAATCATCACTGTACTAGAGTTGCAGATACTGCCCTCACTGATCCTCTTCTGCTCTATGAGGAAGTTAGTTAGCACCACCACTGTGACTACATCTGCTTCTGAGGCAGTGTTGACTTCTTGGGCCAGAATTGTAGCCATCGCTAAGAAGTCTAAGGCAGTGCCGAATAATGCAACAATGAAGACCTATGGGGAAATATGGTGTGTGGTTCATGGGACAAGCCTTCCTGGGAACTCAAGTGGTTGGGTTCAGATGCAGTTCCATGCTGGACAAGTCTGGGTACCTGAGAAGAAAGGGAAGTGACTGCTCTCTTCCTGCTTTCAGCCTGCACATTTCCACCCCAACACTTGGAGGACAACATGCTGTGTCCCAAGTGTGTTTATAGGAACAAGGTCTTAACTAAGAGCCTTGAAGGATAGATAAAGGACAGATCTCTTAAGTCTGAGCAAGCTGCTGACATCACTCACTTTTGTGGCGTGATCAACAGAGCAGCTGACACTGAGAGTGACAGAAATCCACATCTATGCCTTCGAAGGTGCCTTTCTCACTCAGAAATTCTGGGATATTATAAGACTTCTTTAATCTTATTAGAAAAGTTCAATACTACATAGCAAACAGTTTGAAGGACCAATAACCTGGACCACTATAATTTCTGAAATTCCTAAGATGAGGCAGCAAGACACAGACACAATGCTGGTAAACTGAGAAATAGACAGGTCAGATGTGGGGGAGAATTACTGTGGTGGTGTTTTTCCTATTAGTGCACTGCCGAAGGAATGTATCCAATCTAGTTATTAAATGTTCACTCTGCCTGTGGTAATTGCTATTATGCTGAAAGCAATTACTCAGTCTGGAACTAGAGATACAAAGGGCTGGTTGTCGTTTTAGCAGAAGTTAGATAATTCCTGGGTTTGTAGAGATGTGCCCTATTCCTTAATCAGCAAGCACATTTACAACATCAAAACTCTCCTCCTGTTTCTATTTCATCCTAAAAACACAAAAACAAAGACTGGAGAGCTAGATCAGCAGTTAAGAACACTTGCTGCTTGTACTGGCTAATTTTTATGTCAACTTGACACAAGCTAGAGTCACTTTGGAAAAGGGAACCCCAGTTGAGAAAATGCTTCTATCAGATTGACCTGTGGGCAAGCCTGTGATATATTTTCTTAATTACTGATTGATGTTCTGGGCTTAACACCCCTGGGCTGGTGGTCCTGGGTTCTATAAAAAAGGAAGTTGAGCAAGTCATGGGGGGAACAAGCCAGTAAGAAGCACTGCTCTATGGCCTCTGCATCAGTTTCTGCCCTGACTTCTCTTTGGTGATGGAATGTGATGCAGAAGTATAAGATTAATTAAGCCCTTTTATTCCCAAGTTGCTTTTGGTCATGGAGTTTAATCACAGCAATAGAAAACCAAACAAAGACACTGCCCTAACAAAAGACCTGAGTTTGTTTCCCAGGACCCACTTGGCAGTTCACAACTGCCTTTAACTCCAGTCCCAGGGAATCTCACATCTTTTGGCCTTCTTGGGCACTGCACAAATGTGTTGCATAGACATACATGTTGTAGGCAAAACACCCATAGTCCTTAAAAAAAAAACAACAACAAAAAACTTCGGAAAATTAAGATGAAAAATAATACTGTTGGAATGTGGTCCAAGAATGGGGTCCAGTGAGGAAATACCTGAGTGCTTGTAAGAAAATGTCAAGAATCTTGTGATCTTGGTGTCCTTAAAAACAAAGACTTGCCCTTAGATCATGGTTTTGTGCCCCTCCAGGTGTAATGGATAGGAGTGAGTTTACTTCAGACTATTCATTACAGCTGGCTATTGTCCCTATGATTGTATGCTTTACTAATATGACGCCTCTTAACTCTTGGGAGTATAAATTGGCTGATACTCTGAATAATACTGTCTATTGCATAAGACTTTAGTCTGACTTGTTTATAGGCTCCATTCTTCCAGAGCCTCTTCTAGAAGCTCTTAGCCACACTGCCTCTAGAGCAGTGATAAATACACATTCCCATGTGGAAAAAACAGAGAAGAGATATGCAGACAATCCCCAAATTACAATGTGATCTGTACAGAATTTGGTTAAGAAAAGCTTTTGCTTCAACAAATACAAATAAATAAAATGTAAGTATTATCACTAGTACCTTGGCTTGGGTTCTACCTGAATTTGAACACTCCAAACTTAGGTGTAAGTAACGAATATGGAGAAATCACATGTCTGTTAACAAGGCATGTTAAATTCTTTTTTTTTTTTTTTAACTTTGTTTTTTTTTTTGGTTTTTTTTTTTGTTATTTCTGAGAAACGATTGTATTTTGTAACCCAGGCTAGTCTGAAGCCTATAATCCTCCTATGTACTGGGACTGTCAGAATATATATGAAATCTGGGACACTGAATTTTGTTAAATGGATTCATATAATATGTAATATGTGCCATTTTGTGCCTCACTTATTTTACCTAGTAAAATGTCTTTAAAGTTTATTCATTGTTACATGTGTCAGCATTTAGTTTCTTTTTACAACAGAGGAGAATATGGTTGTATGTGTACACTAATGGGTGTATAGGGTCAATCATGGATGGGCATTTCAGTTGTTTCATCCTGCTGGCTGTGTGACTAGTGCTGCTGTGTACACTGATGCATAATATATTTGAATCCTAGGGTTCTACTTTTTGGCCATGAGGGAACTCTGGTATTCTAGACAGAGGAAACAGCAAGAGTACAGGCCATGAGTCAGCTTGCCTGGTCTGTCTAAGCAACAGCAGGAAGGTCAGTTAAAGAGAAGCAGGGCACCTAGATTGGTAAGGAGGAAGCAGGTGGTAGGAGAATTGGTTTTGTGTAGTAAGGGAACTGAAGAGCCATAGGGGGTTATATAAACAGTGGGCTGATCTATATCTATATCCCTGTTGAACCCCAGCCTTTCTACCATCTGATATAAATTACCTTTTGAATGAATTGAGAAGAGTATGAGACAGGGGTATTAAGCCTGATGCTCAAATCCTATGGCTTTCTTTTCTCAGTTCTTGTCCTGCACTGATAGCTTTCTCTCAGGCTGTTTCCTGCGGCTACAACTGAATATAGGTATCCTTTGGCAATGATTTTCAGCCCTCTTCCTCTTAATTTCCATGACTCCAAACACCCTTATATGTAGTATCATAACCTAAGATTCAAATTAAAATTTTATTTTTTATCTAAGCTGATAATTTTTTTCAGAGTTTGTAGGGTTTTTTTGTTGTTGTTATTTATTATTTTGTTGTTGTTGTTATTTTTGAGACAAGTTCTTAATATATAGCCCTACCTGGTCTGGAACTTACAGAGATCTACCTGTCTCTGCCTTTTGAGTGCTGTAATTAAACAAGTGTGTCACCATGCCAGGCAGGTAAAAAAACTTAAATAAAAGGAACCAGAAGGCATAACAATCAGCAGTAATAACAACTATCACCATTCAAAAATGGGTCTGTATTCCAAGCACTGAAGAAAAGCACTTCATACATATTTCAGTACTTGATGGTCTTCTTAATAATCCCAAGAAGTATGCTTTACCAGTTCAGCAATGTAAGTGAAGTTAATACTCTCAGAAGTAACTTTCTTATACTGCAAGTAATTCATAAAATTAGGTTTTATCACAAAGCCAAATTCTTCCGGGACAAAGCAGTACTATATCATTTTTCAATTACTCGCAAATCTCAATCTTCCCCAAGTCTTCTTCAGGTTCACAAACTTGGAAGACAATTCAAGGTCAATATTAACTGGAACTAACTCTTGGTCTCTGAGTTAAAGAACATTTATTTTTCTTAGAATCTTAAAGCTGGACAGAAGCCAGTTGGCTCTAAGGCTGCAAGTACATCTCTATAATCCAATCTAGACAGATGGGTATTTTCTATTTTTAATGACATCCAGGAAAGAAAATTCTTATCTATTAAATTTAGATTATGAGCCAAAGGAAGGAAGCATATCTAATTTTAATCTCCATTATAGCTACACCTTCACATGCATCCGGAACATTATTGTCACAACTAAAATTACACTTACTAACTACAATCCAAAAATAAAGCTGGTCACTAGAAAGGAGTTCCCCTGGACTCTCCATCTGACAAGAGAACACAATAGTTCTAGTCCAAAGCACAATAGAGCTCACATGGACAACTGTTCCTGCTACCGAAAAACTCACCTCCCACAAATAAAAGACAGTGCCCAGTATAGTGTAACCAGACTAAAAAATTAATACCAAGCCAGGCATATTACTTTTTAAATGTGATGTAGATGTTTAATCCCAGCACTTGGGAGGCAAGTAGATCTTTCTGAGTTCCAGTCCAACCTAGTCTACATACCTAGTTCTAGGCTGGCCCGAGCTATATAGTGAGACCCTAGTCTTGGTCTTCTATTATGCTAAAACACCTTGATAACAACAGCTTGGAGAGGCAGGGTTTACTTTGCTAATACTTCCTTATTACAGTCCATCACTGAGGGAAGTCTGGGTTTGGAACTCAAGGCAGAAGGTGATGTGATGTAGAGACCATGGAGGAGTACTACTTACTGGCTTGCTCCCATGGCTTGACCAGTCTGCTTTCTTTAGCATTCAGGACCAACAGTCCAGTGGGGTAACAGCTATGTCCTCCCAAATCGACCATCAATCAAGAAAATGCGCTACAGGCTTGCCCACAGGCCAATGTGGTGGAGACATTTTTACAATTGAAGTGTTCTCTCTTCAAAAACGAGTCTTGGCAGCTGGGTGGTGGTGATACATACCTTTAATCCCAGCACTTGGGAGGCAGAGGCAGGTGGATTT
>NC_034592.1:26388219-26395283 GCF_900095145.1 Mus pahari
AGGACAGCCAGGGCTACACAGAGAAACCCTGTCTTGAAAAAAACAAAAAACAAAACAAAACAAAAAAACAATAAAAAAGCACAAATGTTAACTCTAAATCTTAATAATGAGGCTAATATATGTGCTGTAAGTTAACACATTGATGGCCAGTCTTTATTCTTGTATTTTAATTAGCTTTAATTAAAATACTTAAGACTTTTTTCCAGGATAATCAAATACATTTATTTTGGTAAGTTTGTGAAATAGTTAACACCATGGGCGTTCAGTGTTCTCTGAGCTTCTAGAAAAGGTTTCAGTAACGAGAGGCTTCAGTAACTGTAGATGTTGGCAAATTGGAAAGCCTATTCTAAATATTTAAGAAAAATTCACCCTTATACTTTTGTTGCTCTAGAACTACTTCTGGTATGAAAATCTCTTGAGTCAGGGTTCTCTAGAGGAACAGAACTGGTAGAATGAATATGAATACATACACGCACGCACGCAGTGTTCTAAAAAATTAAATATATAAATAGAGGCAATATGCTTAGAGAAATTAGGCCAGGCAAGATCAACAATGAATCCACTTACTGAGACACATGAGTCAGACTCATGGGGCAGGAGAATGGCAGCGGTTTTGCTGGGAGCATAGAGGAATGAGTGTTTCATGATATAGCCCAGGCTAGCTCTCAGTCTCCCAAGTAGCTGGAACTACAGTCATGTGTCATAGTTGGCAGAAGTTCTTTAATAGGTAGTTTTCCATTTCATAATGGAAAGTCCTAGAGATACACAGATGGTAGCAATATATTCTAAATATGCTTTTAACATATTATATACTATAGACATACCACTCACTCAGAAATGGTCAAGTGAGTAAAATCTGTCTTTAGCCACAATAAAAAGAGATTTTTTTTTTTTTTTTGGCATGTGATGCTGGGAGTCAAAGTCAGAGGCTTGAACATGCTAGACCATTTCCCACTAAATTGTACTACCAGCCCTCAATAATTTAAGTTCATAGTGAGACAAAAATTTCTCCTGGCTTGTTTGCACTACAGAACTTAAGAAGCCAAAGCCTTTCTGAAGTTGCACCTCAAGTCACTAGGAAAAATGGCACAATATTGTCACTGGGCCAAATCCTCCTAAGATTCACATGTTGAAGTCCTAAACCCCAGCATCCCAGAGTGTGGAAGCAGGGTGTTTAAGGAGGTAATAAGGCTACAGTGAGACCATTAAGTCTGTCGTACACTAACATGAATGTACCATAAGATGAGAAAACAGACTGATAAGCAGCCTCACTGGACCTGCAAACCAAAGGGGTAGCTTTGGAGAAATGAAGCATGTGAAGACCTCAGCTTGGGGAGTGCTAGAAAGCCTGCAAGGTGCCCACGCTACGGTATTTTGTTATGGCAGAATATTCACAACTTCAGAGTTTTGGTTTTGTTTCAGAGATAGGGTCTCAAACTGTAACTTGTGATGGCCTCCAAACTCCTGGCAGTCTTTGCTTCAGTCTTCCAGGCACTGGGATTACAGGTATTGTTTCAGATTAATCATAGCAAATGCAAGTCGTGGGCCTGTCTCATCCTCTTCTGGAGGCCAGAGCAGATTTCACTGATGTTTCTGACTTGTTCCACTCTTGAAAGTTGTCATCTTGACAACCCAAGATGAAATTTTGCAGCTGCACCCCAGCCAAGGTCCAGATTCCTCTGTCACACTTACCCAGCATGCTTTTCACCTTTGGGTTATTACATGCCTTCTGCAAACAGTTTAGAATACAACTGAAATCTTTAGTTTCCAGTCACAGCCCCACTGTATGGTTCTTCTTGTCTGTCACTGGTTTACCAGCATCTGAAAACCCCAGTCAAATAAGTGCAGGTACTGATATAGATCAGAATATGACATAGGAATCTATGAAGCTAAAATTATAGGAGATTATGAGGTGCCCCATGCCTGGGAGGGAACCAAACTTCTGGGCTTCTGCAAGGGCAGTATGGCTGCTAAACCAATGAGCCTTCTCTCCAGCCCTTAGCTCAGGTTTTAAAATCCAAGTAACTTAATAACTTCTCAAAAGATTTTACCTTAATTCTAGCTGTCAGATCTCAGTACACTAAAGAAAACAAACAAATGAAACCCAAATTCTGAAAAGCAGAAAATTTTAATCGTGTATTTAACTGAGGAAGGAAATCTAAGTGCAGTTTCTCTTGTAAGCTACTAGTTACAGATGACACAAAAGTTAAATTATTCCTAAGTAAAATATTTCCAAATTCACAGGGTGTGGTGGCACATGCCTTTAGTCTCAGCACTTTGAACACTAAGGCATGTGGATCTCTGTGATTTCCAGGACAGTCAAAGCTACATGGAGAGACCCTGGCTCAATAAAACAAAACCAACCAACCAACCACGATTCAAACTAACCACTAAGCTTACATTTCCTCAAAGTTAGGAAGGTTTCTGAAACATGGTGGCTTCTAAGAGCATGAACTCCAGTCATATTATGTCAAATTAAACTCACCAGTTTATAATTCTGAAAAATATTGCAAAGTAATCTAAACATAAGCATTGACATTAAAGTCTGGCAAAGACTAGCAATAAATTCAAGTTAACAAAGTTCATATATACTACAATGGTTCTGTTGGTATAATTTCAAAAATCAGAATCATAATTCACCTAGTTTTGTAAATTCTCATTTTTATTATTTATTTTATTTTTGTGTGTGTGTGTGCACGACGAAGAGGATGTCACATTCCCTGGGACTGGAATTACACCCAGCTTGAGCTACCTTGGAAGTGCTGGTGCAGGTCCTCTAGAAGTGTAGCCATTGCTCTTAACCACTGAGCCATCTCTTCAGCCCCCAAAACAGATCTCTTAAAGAGATAAACTTGGCAGGTTGGAGATTTAGCTCAGTGGGCCCTTTAGCTCCAGGCTTGGAGTTGAAGAAAGGGGTTAAATAATCACAGTCTGGGGCCCCCAATGGAGGAGCTAGAGAAAAGTACCCAAGGAGCTGAAGGGGTCTACAGCCCTATAGGTGGAACAACAGTATGAAATAACCAGTACCCCCCAGAGCTCGTGTCTCTAGCTGAATATGTAGCAGAAGATGGCCTAGTGGGCCATCAATGGGAGGAGAGGCCCTTGGTCTTGCGAAGATTGTATGCCCCAGTATAGGGGAATGCCAGGGCCAGGAAGCGGGAGTGGTTGGGTTGGAGAGCAGGGGGAGGGGGCAGGGTATAGGGGATTTTCAGAGAGGAAATTGGGAAAGGGGATAGCATTTGAAACATAAATGAAGAAAAAAAAAATCTAAAAAAAAAAAAAAAAAAGGATGTGAGCTCTTAGCTACTGCTCCAGTACCATACTAACAGCCTGCAGCTATGTTCCCCTTCATAATGGTCATGGTCTCTAACCTTCTAGAACCATGAACCACAAATTATTATTATTATTTCTTCTTTTTCCTCTTCCTCCTCCTCCTCTTCTCTTTCTTCTTCTTCTTTTTTAATGAGTTGTCTTAGTCATGGTGTCTTATCAGAGCAACAGAAAAGTAACTCTGACAGAAGTTGGTAGCAGGGAGTTGGGTATTGCTGTAACAGTCCTGATGCTGCTGCTCCCTCCCCTTTTCTTTTAAGGAATGTCAATTTTGGGCTAGGCAAGCAGTTGGACCCTGTAAGTAAGGTTTAATGGGCCATTCTAGTAGAAACTCGGAAGAGAGTAGTGCTGAGAGCAATGTGGGCCACGGAGGCCCAGCACAAGAGGTTTCAGATAGGAACAATATTAGCTACTGGGCTAAATAACATTTTTCTGATATTTTGGCCAAGACTATGGCTGTTTTTGCCCTCACCCTATATATCTGCCTGAGCTAATTCTTAAGTCTTTAGACTTATTTCACTGGAATTTCAAAACAACCTAACATCGACTCTGTTGTGTAGTTATTAGTAATCACTCTTATGTTGGTCTACAATGAGACAGAGGAAGCAAAGCGCGCACACACACACATACACACACACTACAGCCTGGGGCGAAAGAGCATCAGGAGATGTAATGCTGCAGAGGTCAATGCTAAAAATGTAAGGAAAGGCATGATGGGAAATGGAATAGAAGGAGTGGTGCCCTGGGGTGGGGTGGGGAGCAGACAACCCCCCACCCCAGGTAATCCTCCAACAGTCAAAGAAAAAGGCCCAAGGTATTTTTCTCTTCCAAAAAGCAACTACTAAGGAAAGTTTAGGTAAATGTAATTCAAAGAGGAGACTGGACTCCATCTCAAGTAGACAACTTGATAGCTTTAGAGTCATGAAGGATACAAGAGAAAAGTTTTGGAATCTTTTTCAGATGTTACAGAGAGCCTCTGAGGCCAGGCATGTGTCAAGAGAAGACCTGCGTTTGAGGCCCTGAGAGGCCACTTTGTGAAGCTATGAAAATGAAGCTTGGATTCACTGGAGACTTCAAGATGTTAGAGGTGCCAGAGCCATGAGATGTCTGTCAAGGAGAGCTGCAGGCAGGGAGTGGAACCAGAGTAAGAGAGAAAAATGTATTTCAGTCAGCAAAGCTGGAAGGGCAGAACTATAAGCTCTCTGACATCAGACACAGAGCTACGGGATTTGAAATCTGTCCTGCTGTATTTCAGTCTTGCTTTGGTCCAGTATTTCCTAGCTATATCTCAACTCCTCCCTTCTGGAACGGTAATGTATATTCAGTGCCATTATATGTTAAAAATTATGTAATTTCTTTTAAATTTTTATTTTACAGGGGTTACAATTAAGAGATTGCCTTGAGTCTCAGAAAAGCGTTTGGACTTTGAAACTGTTGAGACTGTGAAATACTATGGAGACTTTTAAATGCATTTTACATGATAATATGGCTATAAGCTTATGGGGGCCAAGGCATGGAATATGATGATTTGAAGAAGAATAGCTCTCTTAGGCTCATTTATTTGAATGCTTGGTCCCTGGTTGATGGAACTGTCTGGGAAGAATTTTGAGGATTGGCCAGGTTAAAGAGGTGTATTACTGAGAGTGGGCTTTGAAGTTTCAAAAGCCATGCCATTCCCAGTTAGCTCTTTCTTTCTTGTCAATAAGCACATAAGCTCTCAGCTACTGCTCTGACACCATTTCTCCCTGCTGCCATGCTGGTTATAAGCACTAACCCTTGAATCATGAGCCCCAAATAAAACACTTTCTTTTATAACTTGCCATGGTCATGGTGTCTCATCATGGCAATAGAAAAGTAACTAAGACACACTCTACAAGCATCTCAAACAAAAGTTACATAAGGTAGCCTAAGAAATAAAGATGAGAAAAAGCTAACAATGTAGAACTGACATTGAAATAGTTATTATATTGCCAGGAATGCTGGCACACACCTGACACTTGGGAGACATAGGCAGGAAGAATTATGAGTTTGAGGCCAGCCTGGGCTATACAGCAAGAACACATCTCAAATGCCTCAAAGAGAAGAGAGGGAGGGAACTCAGTGTCAAGGTTAATATACCCAATCTGCCAAGTGGGGAGCACACACCCTCCATATAATAGGATGGAGTGGTCCATGATGGGGAGGAATTCCACCCTGTAGGTAATATAGGAAAGATATCAGACAAGTCCCAGTGGAGAAACATTCTGTATAAACCAGTACTCATGTACTCAAGTAACCATGGGCGTGGTGGCGCACGCCTTTAATCCCAGCACTCGGGAGGCAGAGGCAGGCGGATTTCTGAGTTTGAGGTCAGCCTGGTCTACAAAGTGAGCTCCAGGACAGCCAGGGCTGTAAAGAGAAACCCTGTCTCAAAAAAACAAAACAAACGAGTTCTATGCCTGGCATAGTGGTACATACCTTTAATCTCAGCACTCATAAGACAGAGGCACTCATGAGTTTACACAGCAAGTCCCAGGCCAGCCAGGGATGCAAAGTGAGACCATGTCTCAAAAAAGAAAAAAAAAAAAAAAAAGGTTGCAGAAATTGTCACGGTCAAGAACCTGAAGAAACCTAAATAGGACTGAATACAACACAGTACTCAGGGTAGAACAAAAAGGGTTCTGCTGCCACACCTCTAAAAACAAATAGGCGAATAAAGTACATACTTTAGGGGTGGGGAAGTTCCTCTATGTAACACTGGCTGTCCTGGAACTAGTTCTATATAGACCAGGGCTCAAATTTAGAGATCTACCTGCCTCTGCCCTTCAAGTGCTGATATTCACAATCATTATTTTTTTTACTCAGATGCCTTTTGCTATAGCTCAGTGTCTTAGGGTTTTACTGCTGTGAACAGACACCATGACCAAGGCAACTCTTACAAGGACAACATTTAATTGGGGCTGGCTTACAGGTTCAGAGGTTCAGCCTATTAAAATCAAGGTGGGAGCATGGCAGCATCCAGGCAGGCATGGTGCAGGTAGAGCTGAGGGTTTGACATCTTCATCTGAAGGCTGCTGATGGAAGACTGACTTCCAGGTAGCTAGGATGAGGATCTTAAGCCCACTCCCACAGTGACACACCTCCTCCACATTGCCCATACTTCCTAATAGTGCCACTCCCTGGGCCAAGCACATGCAAACTGTCACACTCAGTATAAAAGAAGCAGAAATATAAATAACACTGATGGAAAGCAAGGCCTGATGACATATGCCTATGTCACACAGCACACAGAAGGCTGAGGCCAGCAGGAGAATTTGAGACTAGTCTGGCTACACATGGAGACTACACCAATGCCAAGCACAATACAGGAAATTGGCCATTATCTAAAAGTTCCGTTCCCTGACTGTAATCATGATTAATAACCCAAGGGCTGTGGAATATGTATGCAGGCATATGGTCAATTATTTTACATTTCCCAGTATTGAGAGGTGGAGGCAGGGGGATCAGAAGTTCAAATTAATCTGTATACAAAAAATTCAAAGCCAGTCTAGACAATATAAAATCTCATCTCAAAACTAATCACCATAACAAAAAACAAGCAAAAAGTACATATTCCTTTTAATAATGTCTTTTGTAGAATCCCCCCCCCCCAAAAAAAAACTAGTCAACACCACTACCACCAGGCCAGGGGCCAGAGAGATGGCTCAGAGGGTAAAGACACTTAAGCAAATCTGGCAACCTGAATTCAACACCCA
>NC_034592.1:26395598-26443673 GCF_900095145.1 Mus pahari
CAGACAGACAGACAGACAGACAGACAGACAGTGTGTCAGTCAGATATGCTTTTTGGACATTAGACTTCTTAAGTTCTTAAATTTGAAGAAATTAGGGCTGGCTGTAGTGGCACAAACTCATAATCACAGTACTTAAAGGTTGAAGACAGGAGGATTGTGAGTTCAAGGCCATTTTCAGCTACATAAAGAGTAACCAGACATCCTGGGTTAGAGAGACCCTGTGTCAAAGCAAACAAATCCTATGTCAGAGCCAGGAATAAAATTTTGTGGTAGGGCACATTCTTAGTACACCTGAGACCCTAGGTTCTTTCACCAGCATTGCAAAAATAGCAATAATAAAGTGATGGGTCATGAAGCAGAGATGATGGATGGCTCTAAGTTATCAGATCTTGCCAATGCCTTCCTGACACTGACACTATGTGACACCATTCTCGTGGTCTCTGTAGGCCTTTTGTCACCAAGCAGCATGCCCTTTTCCACCTTATGCTTCCTCCATTTCTTTTTAGTTGGTAATGACCAGATGGACTGGATTTTAACTCATCAGACCTTGCTTTGAGTTTTTCCTAGTGCTACATTTCAGATCAGGCCAAAGCATTCCTATCTTGAAAAATTCAAACTCCTCAAAAATTCAAAAATTGTTTGAGCACCAATGTGACAACATAAGTGGAAATTTCCATTTGATTCGGGTGACATGTTGCAATCAAAAGGCTGCTGTGCTAAAAGTGTTTCAGAATATACACTCATTATGCATGAAGCAGCATACACATTGCATATAACACAAACAAATTCTGTTTATAAACTTGAGCTCTGGCTCTGAAATTGCTCCTTATGTGTATGTTCTAAAGCCTGGAGACCTCCAATCTGAAGCATGCTGGTCCTAAGCATTTCAGACACAGGATACTAAACCTGTAAGGGTAAAACTATGTTTGTCTTGACTTTGCCACTTCCCAGCCATGACCCTGAGAAATCACCATGTTTTCTTGGGTCTCAAGGTGTTTCTCTGTAAGTGGAATAATCCACCTGTCTCTCAATCAGGTGAAAAATAAACCGTCTCCCAGCAAACACTACAACCTCAGAATTAAGATGTCTTCTCTTGTCCTTTCCTCCCACTTACTTCAGTGTTTGCTGATGAAAAGAAAATTCTGAGATTACCTAATTTAACAACAAGGTCTAACAGTTGAAGAGAAGAAAATAAAGAAACATTTATTGGCTAACAACTGTGGATCAAAACAAAAGCTTAGTCTACATTCCTGACTTTAAGAATACTCACAATGCTGTGGGCTGTTTACAGATAACCTTTTCCTGCAATGAGTCCTCAGGGGTGCTTTCCTATCAACTTTCCCCATTTCATGTAATTTCTCTTAAAGTTTACTGTAAATAATTCAGGCTTTCTTCTGGGTTGGGCTTGCTGTGGATACTTGTAGAATTTGGCTCAGGACCACGTTTTGTTTTGTTTTCCTACACAGACTCTGTATTGGCTCAAAAAGCCCTTTATTTCTGAAACCCTTCAGCCTCAAGTTTAATATTATTCTTCTTGACACTCAATCTAAACACTGAATAACCGAGAATGAAACACACAATGAATTTAAGATACATATACTTTATTACATGTAAAATATGTCTCAATAAGCCAAAAGAGATGGTCAAAAGTAATCATATTACAAGAAAGTAATATATCTGAGACATTGCTTCTAATTTTTCAGTTTATTCTGATATTACCTATCAACAAGTATCCAAACTATCACAAATCCTCCCCTCAACCTGGTTTAAAAAATTTCCATTGTCTTTTTCCTAATGTCCCCCCCCCCCGCAATGGTTAGTATGGTCTTCATATTTCAGTAAATGTTTACAATCTTGAAAAAAACTAAAGCACTTCCCATTTATTAGCCTTTCTAGTCTTCTTTAACCTTCTGTCCCTAAACTCTTGGGAGTCTACTTATTTCCCATTTTGGGTCACAACCTAGCAGCAGGGATGAGTGGACATCAGCATAAATAAGTCACTGAAATCTCACAAGCCTCTACCTCTAACATACATACTTGTTTACAGAGCTGAAGAGATGGCAACCCAGTTAAGAACACCCATTGAGCTTGCAAAAGGATCTCGGAACTCCATTCCTAGCAACCACACAGTAGTTCACCACCATCCATAACTCCAGTTCCAGGGGATCCAACCCCTTCTTTCAAATTCCATGGATACCATGCACACATGTCCAGGTAAAACCACATACAATAATAATAAAAAATCTAACCAACCATTTTTATAGATGAAAATTGACCTGCTAAGTTGATGTATTTTTTCCCAAGGCCATACACCTGGCTTGAACCATTCAAAGGTTTTTGCTTTATGAAGACTAGGGTCAGGAAAGTGGTGCTGGAGAGATGGTTCAGCAGTCACTCTTCCAGAGGATCCAGGTTTATTTCCCAGTATCCACATGGTAGTCCATAACTGCTTATAACTCCAATCTTATAGAATCTGATGCTCTCTTCTGGCTTCTGTAGACACCAGTCATACACATGCAGACATACATACAGAGAAAATACTGATATACATATACATAAAGTAAAAGATGTAGCAAAGAGTAGTGGTATATCCCTGTAAACCCAGCACTGAAGAAGCTAAGTAGAACATCATCTGGTCTACATACATGCTACACAGCAAGGAAAAAAACAAAAGCATATCAATTTTGCCTTAATTACTTTTCTATTGCTGTGGTAAGACATCATGATGAAGGTAAAATACAAGAATAATTTACTGGAACTTATAGTTTCAGAAGGTTAGATAGAGTCCATGACCATCCTGGAGAAGAACATGGCAGCTGGCAGGCAGGCATGGTGCTGGAGCAGTAGCTGAGAGCTTACATGTTACCCATAAGCACAGGGCAGAGAGAGAAAGCTAACTGGGAATGACTTGTGCTTTTGAAACCTTAAAACCTATCCCCAGTGACACATCTCCTCCAATAAGGCCATACCTAATTCTTCCCACACAGGTCCACCAACCGGACTCAAGAGTTCAAATGTAAGAGACTACGTGGGCTGCTTCTTATTCAAACCACCACATTCCTCATACAGACGTCATGAAAACAGAGCTGCCTGCATAGGAACACCACTAACATTTACTTTCTTTCTTTAGTTAAAAAAAAAAAAGCCGTAATATAATAAACAAATAAAATGGAAATGAGTGAGGTAAGAGTCAGTAAGGGCAGAGGCAATGCTTCTAAAGGTACAGATAATTTCTTTTTTTTTTTTTTTTACAATCAAGTCAAGCCAATTCTGAGTTATGATCTCTACTGTAAATGCTGGCAAAATAAAATACCAAGCTAATCACTTATTGCTGTATAACTTAAATGTTTTCCTGAGTTCATGAATCTACATTCTGGGTAAACTCGGCAAGGGTAACATCTCTGCTCTTCCTGGACGCAGGGCTTTGATAGGGATCTGGGAGATTAGGCGTTGCATTTGTGCTAGACTGCTTAGCACATGGCTGGCAAGCTGATGCTGGATGTATGCTTGAAACTCAGCTTGGGTTAGAACCAGAGACTTTTAGTTTCTCTTACACAAACCACTCATGACTGTGGCTCCTCACAGCATAGCAAGGTAACCAGGCTTCAAAAGGAATGAACCAATCCCAAAATTCACCCAGCATTACTTAGGCCACATTCTGATGATAATGGTAGTTAAAAAGGATTGTTCTGATTAAAAGACACACATGGTCACAAAAGAAATAAACGCGGTCACAGTCTAAGTGGAATATATGGAATGAAAGACATAACCTGTCCTAGCAATGAGACAGATATATATTAGAAAATAACAAAGCTGGCTTTTAGTACTGTTTATTAGTTGTTATTAAGCAAGTATTTGCTATAAAAAGCAAAGCATAGCCAGGAGAGATGGCACACTCTTTTAATTCCCAGCACTCAGAGAGGCAGAAGCAGGTGGGTCTCTATGAGTATGTGCCCAGTCTGTTCTACAAAGTGATCAGCCCTAGGCCAGCCAGGGCTTCAGAGTAAGACCCTGTCTCAAAAACAAAATAAAACGAAATAACAACAACAAAAAAAAACAAAACATGAGCAAAGAGACAGAAAGCAGTAAGTTTTCCTCTAGTGGCTAAAATAAATCCAATGGCCTATTAGTAATTATCCTCAGAATCCAACAAGTTAAAATTACAGAGGAGGAAGAATTAGCTGTTTTCCATAATAGAATCACTTTAAAAAATGAAAACCAGTGATATTTCACTAAAAATTAAACATACTGAGTTGGTCAAGATTTTGGATATCAAATAAGTAGATCTAAAGAATAGGCTCTCTCATTTATTTTTCAATGAAAGTCAGGTGTGATGGCTATTCTTGGTCATCAAGTTGACTACATCTGGAATTAAATAAAATCCAAAAATGGAGGGCTCACCTGTGAGGGATATTTGCTTAATTTCAAGTACAAAGATCCACTTCTAATCCAGATCTTTGAGGTAGAAAGATACATTTTTTTTTTTTTTTTTTAAATCCAGACTTGTTGAGATAGGAAAAAAATATGCCTTTAATCCTGAATCTTGAGGAAAAAGGACACACTTTTAATCTGGCCCACACCTTCTGCTAGAAGCCTATCTAAAGCTGGAACAAATGAAGCCTTTGATCTTTTTTCTTCAAGTCAGGGTTTTTCACTTTATCTCTGGCTGTCCTGGAACTCACAGAGGTCCACCCGTCCTTGCTGCCTGAGTGCTGGGATTGAAGGTGTGCACCACTACTGCCCGGCTGAAGCTTCTGCTCTTTGCCTGCTTGCTCTCACCTTGCTAGCACATCCATTCCTTCACTGGCATTAGTGCCCACTTCTTCAGGATTCTAGCATCTACTGAAGACTAGCTAAGACATCCAGCCCTGTGGACTGAGAAACTTCTGGATTCCTGGACTTTCCATACAGAGCCAAGTCATTGTTGGATTAGCTGGACCACAGCCTGTAAATCATTATAATCCCCTTTCTATCTGTACAGAGATTCATTCTATAAGTTCTGTTACTCTAGGGAATCCTAACTAATACATCAGGAGAGCTTCTTTTTTGTAAAATTCTACATTGAAAGAATTTTCATGCATTCATTCATCTCACACTGTTGTTACTAAAGTAAAAAACCCATCAAACAAAGTGAAGGAGAAGCTGAGGCCCCTGTTTCAAAGACAGGTTTCCTGGCACAGAACAACTTACTACATAACCAATGTTGAGAAGAAGTGAATATAAACCCTGGGGTATGTAGAAAAGATGACAATTGACTCACAGCCTGACAAACCCCTGTGAAGTCCACCAGCACAGGGGAGTATAGACACTCTTCTAAACTTCCACAAAGATTGCCTTATATAAGCCACCAGATCTTTCTCTCTCTTTTTTTCTTTTTGTTAGGTATTTTCTTTATTTACATTTCAAATTTTATCCCCTTTCCTAATTTTCCCTCCGAAAATCCCCTATCGCATCCCCCCTCCCCTGCTCAGTAACCCACCCATTTCCGCTTCTCTGTCCTGGCATTCCCCTAGCCTACTGGGGCATCACAAGACCAAGGGCGTCTCCTGTCATTGATGTCCCACAAAGTCATCCTCTGCTACATATGTGGCTGGAGTCTTGAGTCCCTCCATGTGTACTCTGATTGGCCACCAGTCCTTTCTGCAAACTAGAGCAAGAGATGTCTGCAGAGATATCTATTCAGGCATTCCCAACACATTGAAGCACAAGGAATTCTTCCCAAGAGTAAAAATTCTGTGGACTACCATATGACAATGTGATTTTATCAGATCACTGAGAAAAACTCAGGAAGGACAAAAGTACCATGAATTCATGAGAACCTCTACCAAATTCTATTTGCCATAAGGGCATTCATATAAAATAGAATGTTAAAAAAATACTTGATTGAATAAATTTCTTAGGAATAGGAACAAATACCCATCAATTATTAGTAAACATCTGCATAAAATATATTTGGAAAAAACTGTAGACTGGTGTGAAGGTACTGGCACTTGGAGGCTGAGGAAGGAGGATGGCAGGTTTGAGGCCAGCCTGGGCCACACAGCAAAATCCTGTCTCAAGAAAGAAGAAAGAGGAGGGGAGGGCTGGGGAGATGGTCAGTGGGCAAAGCACCTATAGTTATAATTTGAGAACTCAAGTTCTAATCCCTAAATCTACACAGTAAGACAGCGGCCTGTATTTGTAATCCCAGTGCTCTGACAATGAGATGGGAGGCGAAGGAACACCCTCAGCTCACAAGCCAGCTTGCCTGCCACACAGAGACCCCATTTCAGACAAGGTCAATCCCTGAGACTGTCCCCTTACATACAAATGCACATGGCATTTATACATGTACTCACACAAACATGCAGATAAATACATGTACACACATCATACACATACATATATACACAGAAAAATGAGAAAGAAAGCACCATGACAATTGTTTTCACTGTTTCTAGATTTATCTTCTATGTATATGCACTCATGCATATGTACACAATACACAGTGTGCATCACAGAGCATGTGTGAATGTCAGAGGACAACTTACAGGAGAGTCAGTTCTGTCCTTCCAACTTTACATGGGTTCCAGGGATCCAAATCAGATCATCAGGCTTGGCAGCAAGCACTCTGACCCATTCAACCATCTTGCTGGTCCTCCAGAAATTCTTAAGGAGTAGTGTTTAGGGCATCGTACCTCAGGGTTTCTCTTACCACACATGTGGATAGATATACTCAGTGAATAATCTTTTCCAAAACAGATTGTGTGGTTCTATTATAAATTTGTCATTTCCTCCTTTTTAATATATATATTTTAATAATATAAAACTGTTTTTGTTTTGTTTTGTTTCTCGTTTTGATTTTTGAGACTAGGTTTCTCTGTGTAGCCTGGTTATCCACTCTAGACCAGCCTGGCCTAGAAAATCAGATATCCTCCTGTCTCTGTTTTCTGAGTGCTAGAATTAAAGGTGTGTGTCACTAAGCCCAGAACATATTCTTATTAATTAAAAATATAAGAATTCTATAACTAGTTGATGACAAAGTTTTGGTGTTGGTCTTTTAATTTAATTAGTTTATTTCTAAAGACAGGTTTCTTTTCCTTGTGTATCTCTGGCTAGCCTAGAAGTTACTACATAGACCAAGATGGCCTTGAACTCCCAAGAGATCCTCCTGTCTCTGACTACTAAGTGCTGGGACTAAAGGTATATACCACCATGTCTGCCCAGACCCCAGTGAGTTCCAGGACAGCCAGAGCTATATATATTAAAAAAAAAAAAAAAAAAAAAAAAAAAAAAAAACACACAAAAAAAAAAAAAAAAAAAAAAAAAAAAAAAAAAAGTCAAGTAGGGTCTGATAGGTCTTTAGGTAAGAGGACTGTGGGACCCCTCTTTCTCTTTGCCTTCATGCCTCCTGGCCATGAGGTAAGCAGCTTTGCTATTACACATAATCACACCATATGTTGTCAGCCCCAAGAGGGACAGCTGACCATGGATTGAAATAAGCAAACCTGTGAGCAGGGAAACAAACAAAAACCCTTTGGTCTTTTTAACCTAGTTCTCATCTCAGCTATTTATCATAGTGACAGAGTCCACCGATGGACAGGCACACTTTCTTTCAAGGCCTTGTGGAAGGTACAAGAACTGAAGGGGAACACGTGTGCCAAAATAAGAACACAAAGAGGTACCTAGCATTAGAATGAAGTGTTTCCACAACAGCTGCCAGGCTTACAGAGATTCATGTTCCACTCCTTTTGCTTAGTCTGTGGTGAAGATGACTATTTCAAAGCTGACTGCAGTAGAAGAAAACTCACAGCTAGCAACATGGAAGCTCTAAAAGGTTGTGGAACACTTTGGAAAACCTGGGATGTGACAGAAAGCAGGACCACAAGGTGACTGGGCGTATGTACTTGCAGGGTTCTCAGAACAGACAGACAACACTAGAAGGAATTCACTAACATTGTCTGAGAAGTCTGTGATCAGCAGTCAGCAAACTAGAGACCTGAAAGAGCCAATGGTATGGCACTAATCCAATCTGAAGACAAAAAAAATAAGGAGAGCTAATGGGGTAATAATCTAAGGGCCAAAAATAGGCTTAAGAGCCAAGGTTTTGGACTGAATCCAAATTCAGGATTCAGGCAGGAGCTATACCTGACCTTACTTTGTTTAAGTCTTCAAATAACTAAATGAGGGCGAGTTTTACTTGATCTACTCATGCAAATGTTCACTTCAAAGACCAGGCATAATGTCACAACCTGGTATTTCCACTCCTCGAGAGGAAGAGACCGGAAGGAAGATTGCCACAAGGTCAAGGACAGCTTAGTACTGATACTGAATTCCAGGTCCTCTAGGATATACAATACTCCATCTCAAAAAGCAAGCAAGCAAACAAAATAAAAAAGATTTAATCCTATCCAGAAACCCAGACGGCAGACTGTTTGACCACACATCTGGGGACTTGTGGTCCTATCAGGTAGACACATGAAATTCGTTATCATCACTGTCTTATTTCTTAACTTTCCCAGATAGCCAAAATGGCATTGAAAAGATTCTGAAACCTAAAGCTGGGCATGATGATTCACACCAGTAATCCTAGCATTTGATAAGCATCAGGAGTTCAAAGTCATCTGCATAGGGAGTAAAGAAATAAAAAATAAAATAAATCTTAAAATCTGGTGACAAGTAATAAGAACCAGACAGAGGAAACTGACTCCTCACAGGTCAATTATACTATGGTCTAACATAAGCAGAGACTTTCCTCCCAATCTGTGGAGCAAAAACTGTGATGTGAAAAGTTAGCTTTGAAGATGATGAGCCACTACCTGGAACTGAACTGCCCCTCAAAGCCATAAAGAAAGAGAGTTGCTCTGGGATGGAGTGCCACTCACTAGGTAAAGATCATACTTAGCATGCCCAAGGCTCAACCGATTCCACTGTCAAGAATAATCTGCTTTCAAAACATACATACTTTTTCTTTTTTCTCTTGTTCTAAACACACAGGTATTGCCATCCTTCTTCACTTCCTATTACCCTCACATGTGTGTGCACATGCACTTGGCCCATCACACCTATCCAGAATAAAGAGCACAAGAGGCTGAGTCCTTTGGTTACAGGAGAACCAGTGCTGGAAGAAAGGAGACTATCCAAGGGAAATCACAGGCTAAAATAGCCCAGCCCATGTGTAGCCAGAACATTGAGTTAAGCTGTTGGCTAGACTACAGTCATCACAACACTCATCTACAAAGGAGGATCTGAAGAACCAGCCTGTATCCATCTTAGGTTTAAAAGCCATCTTACAGTAAAGACAATCTAGGTTCATTCTTGTATTTCAAGAATTGGGCTATGCCTCACCTGTAACCTTAACTACAAACAGTCTTGTATTTTTTGGCTCAGGAATGGCATGTTTCAAAAAAATTATCTACCTTTGTTGCAAAGGGTCATATGACCCATGATTATCTTATTCTACCTGTTGTGATTACCTTGTTTTTTTTTTTTTTAAAGATTTATTTATTATATGTAAGAACACTGTAGCTGTCTTCAGATACTCCAGAAGAGGGCGTCAGATCTTGTTACGGATGGTTATGAGCCACCATGTGGTTGCTGGGATTTGAACTCCGGACCTTCGGAAGAGCAGTCGGGTGCTCTTACCCACTGAGCCATCTCTCCAGCCCGATTACCTTGTTTTGACCACCTGTTAAAAATGTTCTGCACTTGTAACCCTACCCTCTTTGCCTGCCAAATCCCCCCCTTGGAAAGCCTCTACCCCTGAGCTGTAGAAGCCCTGTCTTAGGGGGAGGCAACTGAGTACACTGGTCATGATTTGGGTTGGTGGTCTTTTTTCTCCCATCTTTGAAATTAAGAGATCCACTCCAAGGTCACTCATGTGGCATCCAGCAGGTCACAGAAGGGCTGCTAGCAGGTTCATTCTGTGTGGCTGCTAGGCTAAATGTCTTTCCCACATGACATTCCTATGGACATCCTAGTTCCCATCATTTTAGAGATGTCTCACAACATGACCTCCCCCCCACCCCCAGAGACAGAGAGACAGACAGGGAGAGAGAAGAGTCATTTTTTTATACCCCAATGTGGGAAGTGATGCCTTATCAAGTCGGCTGTCTTTTCTAGTCATTAGAAGCATTCCACCAAATCCAGCTCACAGTCCAGGAGAGGAAAATTAAGCTTCATCTTTCAAAGAAACAGAGAAAATAAGAATGACTTGCATACATTTCTTTAATATTATCACCAGAAAGGGTGTGGTGGTTTGAATAGACTCAAGTGTTTGAAAGCTTGGCCTACAGGAAGTAGCCCTATTAGGAGGTGTGGCCTTGTTGCAGTAGATGTGGCCATGCTGGAGGAAGTGTGTCACTATGGAGGTCTATGCTCAAGCTAGGCCCACTGTGGTACACAGTCTCCTGTTGCTGCCTGTGGATCAAGATGTAGAACTCTCAGCTCCTCTTCCAGGAGGGTGTCTGCCCACATACTGCCGTGGTTCCTGCCATGACGGTAATGAACTAAACCTCTGAACCTGTAAGCCAGCCCCAATTAAATGTTTTCCTTTATAATAGTTGCCCCAGTCATGGTGTCTCTTCACAGCACTAAAACCCCAACTAAGACTGAGGAACTAGTAAGATGGCTTAGCAATTAAGAACACTGGCTGCTTTTCCAAATGTCCTGAGTTCAGTTCCCACATGGCAGCTCACTCATGGGTAACTTCAATTCCAGGCCTGACAAATACTCTATACATAAAACAATTTTTAAAAAGAATCTATAAAAGTCACCAGAGAGACCTATAGAATCCAAGGAAAATAAAAGAGGCTAAACTAGGCCCAGTGGTACTCTTCTCTGTCCCAGCTACTCCAGAGGGTGAGTGAGGCAGAACCCAAGGAGCTGATGAGTTTATGACTATGGCAACAAAGCAGGATCTTATCTCAAAACAAAACAAAACAAAATCAAAACCAAATAACAAAAAATGGATAAAGACATCAACAAGGGGAGGGGTTATAGAGATAGTTCAATAGTTAAAACTAGCTGCTCTTCCAGAGGACCAAAGTTTGATTCACAGGACCTATACAGTGGTTAAAAAGTGTCTATAACTCCAGTTCCTGGCGATCTAACACCTTCCAGCCTCTCTAGGCACCATTCATACATGTAGGTGCAGATATACATGTAGGCAAAATATATATACACACAAATAAAATTTAATAATGTATATAAAAATACTAATAAGAATAGAAAGACACTAATGCATTCATTTTAACTTTATTCTCACCATATTCATCAGTTCCCAAATCTCCTTTTTTTCCCCAAGAGAGGCTTATGTTTGCTTCCTGATAATGTAAATTCCTTGAGGAAATTGTGCTCAGAGGGGGGTGGTGCCAGGTCTGTTTGTCACAACTCTAATCCTGACACCAGGGATACAGGCCAGACTGGGGTATGAAGTGCAAGAAAAATAAAGGTTAAATTACCAAGGAGGTAAAGGTATTCCTTAGAGATGTCATAAAAAGTGTAGGTCTAAAACCATACTTCCCAGTGGTGTTCTAGACAAACAGCACAATCTCAGAGGGAAATGAGCAAAGAAAGCGAAAACCCAGACTCCAAAATCCCTAGGCTAGAACCATAGGATCTTGTGTCTTGAGGCTGCTCATAACCATTAGAGACATTAAACTCCAAAGACCTATGTTAGTCAAGCATTCTACTGCTGTGACAAAAAAAGCACCTAACATTTTAATTTAAAAGGAGAAAACATTTACTTTGATCTATGGTTTGCGTGTGTCAGAGATGGAGAGAGAGTCACACACACACAGAAAGGGAGGGACTGTGGAAGAGGGGAAGAGGGAGAAGAACAGAGGGAGAGAGGGAGAGGGACTCAGTCCATGGTTGCATGGCTTTATTCACTTTGGGCCTATCATGACAGGAGTGCATACTCATCTCACAGAACCAGGAAGCAAAGATATAGGAAGGGCTCGGGATCCCAATGTCCCCTACAGGGTCATGCTCCTTCCACTAAGTTCCATTTTCTATAGGTTCCACCACCTATGTAAGAACCAAATCTTCAACAGAGACTTTGAAGATACACTCAAGATTCAACTGTAGCTCCACACACTAAAAACTAACCTCCTTCTTCTACCTTTCCTTTGGTTACTCATGACTCTTCAAATTCTTATATAATCCTAACAAAAGATACTTAACGCATCATTAATCACTGAGATTCAATTTCTTATCAGTACAGTAGAATTGGGGCACAAAAAGGTAAGAACTTAATTTATATGAATTTATTATTTATTAGAATAAAATACTATTAACATGTCTTGGCTACCTGGTTTTGTTAAGACTAATACTTTCTATATGCTTAAATACTGTCTAACCCATGTATGACTCTTGGTGGTTTCAAAGAAACTTCCAAGTAAGCTGATCAACCAAACATTAGTCTTTTTCAGGGGCTGAAGAGGTGGTTCAGCAGTAGGGAACACTTGCTCTTGTAGAGGACCTAGGTTTAGATCCCAGCATCCACACTGGGTAGCTCATACCCTCCTAAAATTACAGTTTCAGGTGATCTGAC
The DNA here is from genome assembly GCF_900095145.1 of Mus pahari. Lineage (NCBI taxonomy): Eukaryota > Metazoa > Chordata > Mammalia > Rodentia > Muridae > Mus > Mus pahari. Next base: position 26,408,134 of record NC_034592.1, read on the forward strand.
ACCCTCTTCTGGCCCCAGAGGGCACTGTGTTTGAGCTGGGGGAAGATGGAAATCCCAGGAGCAAGGAGCAGGCTCTCTTAAAGGAGCCAGTGCATTTCCAGATCAGCCCCAGTTCCCTAGATCCTCCTTTAGTAAGTAGGCAAGCATTTACTCACAGCATATGTTAAAACAAAAAAAGACTTAACCCAACACCCAGAGTCCTAAGCAAAATCCAAAGAAAAAATGAAAATCTGAACCTGTGTTAAAAATTATACAAGACCAAATGACTTACCTATTTGACTGTAGAGTATTGGAGATTGGTTCAAATGCTTTGATTCAATCGGAAATCTATGTCCTTGTCCCCACTGGTTTTTAATTGATAAGTAAAGATGCCAACAGCCAAGCCAATGGCTGGGCACTTAAGAGTAGTGTGTGTGGGGGGGAGGGAAGGAGTGAGGGAGTAAAAGAGAAAGGGGAGAGGGAGAGGGGGAGGGAAGAGAGGGGGAGGGAGAGGGAGGGAGGGAGGGAGGGAGGGAGGGAGGGAGGGAGATTGAGAGCAGGAAAGAAAGCCAATGAGCCACGTGAGAATTTTGGGTGGGTGGCCACTGGCCACTGGCTACTTCCCCAATTGGGCCTGGGGTAGCAGGGGAAGGTTTAGGAATGCACAGACTTTGAGGTAGCCAAAGCATTTTAAAAATAAGCTAATGTGTCTTTCATTTGCAGATCCAAAGATAGCTCCTGGGTGGGTACGGGAGTGCAATCCACCAGGAGCCAAAGCAGTGTAGCACAAACTCACCACTACAGTACAGAGTTAATACTATTACAGACTACAGTCAAAGTATCTTGTGCTATCTATCCTTTTGAAAGTCATTCCTAGCCCACTCATATCTGACTTAGCATAGTTTGTTCTTTACATACTGTTTGCTTATATGAGTTCAAACTAAGAATGTCTTCAAATAGTGTCTGAAACCTATAACAGGGTTTCCATAACCTTGCTGCCCACCTATAATAACCTTCTTAAAAAAGACTTATGTTATTTTTATGTGTGTCTTATGTGTGTTATGCATGTTTGTGTGTGCCTGGTGCCTGTGGGGGCCAGAACAGGGACTGGAGATGGAGATATAGATGGTACTGACCACCAAATGGGTACTGAGAATTGAACTTGGGTCCTCTGCAACATAAAAGTTCAGGCACAGTAGTGTACATCTTTAACCCCAACATTCTGAAGGCTGAGGCAAGAAGGTCAAAAGCTCAAAACCAGAGCAGGGTATGGTGGCACATGTCTCAGGAGGGAGGGCAAGCAGATCACTGCGAGTTTAAGGTCAGCTTGGTCTACATAGTGAGTTCCAGGACAGACAGGGCAACACAGAGAGCTTCTTCTCAAAAACAAAACAACAAAAACTTCAAGACTAACCTGGACTATCTAGCCAGATCCTATTAAAAAATAAACAGTGGAAGGAAAGAGAAAGCAAAATCAGAGGTTACTTTGTTCAAGTGCTCAAAGCTATTATTATTAATATTTTTTTAAAGATTTATTTACTTATTTTATGTACGTGAGTACACTGTTGCTGTCTTAAGACACACCAGAAGGTGGCATTGGATCTCAGTACAGATGGTTGTGAGTCACCATGTGGTTGCTAGGAATTGAACTCAGGACCTCTGAAAGAGCAGTCAGTGCTCTTAACCACTTAACCATCTTGACAGCCCCAAAAGTTATTATTGAAAAGCACTAAAATTCATATTTTAGTTCAGAATTTCTTAGTCTCAGCATTATTGACTTTGAAAAAATGTTTTATTGTTTATATCTAGGGACTGTATACGGCCAAGCTGAGGCCTGGGATTACAGGCATGTAAGCATTGCTGACATTTGAGCTAGGTAACTGAGGCAGCTGCCCCTGCACTGCAGAAAGTGAGGCAGCATTGGCATTCCCCCACCCACTAGGCACCCAAAGCTCTTACAACCAAATGCCTCCAGACTCTGCCAAATGTTCCTTAAGAAACAAAAATCTCCTTTAGCTGATGTGTTAGTGTTAGCTAGGGATAAGATATAGCCTCCTAAAGGACCCATTCCCTTCAGCTAGTCCACACCCATGCTAATAGTGCATCAATTTATGAACGCACCAACGGATTAACCTATGGAGGAAGTCAGGGTCCTCACAATCCAATCACTTACTCTAGGTTTCTCGTCCTCTCAGCAGTGCTGCCCTGGGGACCAAGTCTTCAACACATGAAGCTCTAGGGGACATTTTAGATCCAAACCATAAACAGTTGAGAAGCACTACTATTCCAGCAGTCACGCTATCATCAAAATTAGTCTTCCAGACCTTCAGGGCCTACAAATGTTTGGAATCTACCCTCCCTACCAGTAAGCAGAGTTACTAAAAATCCTTTGTATAAACAAAACCATCACATTATCTCATATTACAGTGTATTTTCCCCATTAATAAGAGTTTTCCCCAACGTGGCCATATATCTCTCTGTCTACATCTCAAGAACATAGAATTAAAAAGTATTTCAACTTGAATCTCAAACAAATTACATATACCAAAGGCTACAGAGATGTCTCAGCAGTTAGAGCACAGATTCCAGAGAATCTGAGTTAGTTTTCAGCTCACTCACTCTGCCTATTCCAGGGAATCTAATGCCCTCTTCTAGCCTACATGAGTGCTAACCTGCATGTGAGCATGTGTATGTACATGCACACACAAATAAAATAAATCCTAAGAAAAAAGAATAGTCACAGGATATTCTAAATAATTCAAGTAACAAAGGCATCTTTTGGGCCAGTGAAATGGTTCACTTGCTGCCAAACCTGATGATGGGAGTTTGACTCTCCAGACATATGTAGTGGAAAGGGAAAAATCAACCACCTCAAGTTTTCCTTTGACCTACACATTCACACCATATTATGCACAAATACACACACACACACACACACACACACACACACACACACACACGCGCGCGCGCGCGCGCGCGCGCGCGCACACACACGATGTAATTTTTAAAATTACATCATCAAAATGCCTGGTTTTCTTTGTTGTAAATAAATTTTTAAAAGCCCTCAAAAATCATCCAGATATGGTTCTTATTGTCTGTCTGTCTGTCTGTCTGTCTGTCTGTCTGTCTCTCATGCTGGGGATTTAATAACTGACTAGACTTCATCAATGTGAATTCTACCCATACAAGTTGGACTTTGTTCTATATAGGACCTGAAAAACTTCTCTACCTCATAACCAAAACATTACTAACAGATTTTTCAAAACCAGAGAGAGATCAATATTCAAATTTGACTTTCCTTTTAGTCTACCCCACCCACCAGGGCACACAATAATATTACATGACTTCCAATCCCGGCCCACAGTAACTTGTTTCACTAGTCACTTATTAGCTCACTAGTTTACCTGAGCCATTGTCTCTCAGTACAGAGCAAAATATATTTGTTCATAGTACTATTTAGAAAGATGAACTAGGATGAGCAAGTGGAAGTTTCAAATTAAAAACAGCAAATGCCTTTGGACACTGTTCAGCTTAGACTGAGACACATTCTGAGGGATAATCCTTAAGAACTCATTATGGAGGGCTGGGGACACACTTCAGGTGGTGGAATACATTCCTAGCATGTATGAAGCCTTGGGTTCAAGCCACTATACTATATACACTGGGATGGTAGACAATCATGTAATCCTATAATCCTAGCATTTAGATGATGGAAGGAAAAAAAAAAAAAGGATCAGAAGTTCATAGTTATCCTTAGTTTTATCCTTAGCTATTAATGAATTTGAGGCCAGTCTGGAATATGTAAGTACATAAGACCCTTGCTGAAAAACTTCATTATGAGCTGTGAGTGTAGCTCAGACATACAGTGTTGACATAGTATGCACAGGGTCCTGGGCTTAATCTCTAAAGCTATATTAAAAAAATTGTATTTATTGACACCCCCCAGGTCTATCCTCAAGAAAAGCTAATCTCCCAGTGGGTAAACCAGTGAGAGAAATCCATCTTAGGTCTTTCTGTCCAAAAAGAAAAGAAAAGAAAAGAAAAGAAAAGAAAAGAAAAGAAAAGAAAAGAAAAGAAAAGAAAAGAAAAGAAAAGAAAAGAAAAAGTTGTACTTCTCTTGAGCAATTTATGTTTAATGTTAGACATCACTGATCTAAAAGATTAATTTCTTCACTCACTGTACTCCAGAAAATGCACAGCTAACCCAGAGTTACAGATTTAATTGCGTTCTTTTTCTCTCAGATAGTCTTTGGCTTAATTGATTTACAATTCTCTCAACTATACATGTGTTAAAAAGGAGTGGGGTGGGGCTGAAGACATGACTAAGTGGCTCTTGCAGAAGACTCAAGTTCCATCCCAAGCACCCACATGGTGGCACATAACCTCTCGTTCAAGGGATGCAATGAATTCTGAGCTCCTCTAGTACCAGGCACTCATGTGTACACATACATGCATGCTGGAAAACACTTATACATATAAAAATAAACTAATTTTTAAAAAGCGAGAACTGTTATGCTGTATCCAGAAACAGTTTCCTTGTGGTCAGCTATTACTTATGGCCCTTACTAGCTTTTTGCTTCCTTTTTTGCTATGGACCTTGAGCCTTGGGTAGAGGACAGTGTACACCTGAATTTGTATTAGTTAAGACAGTATGCACAAGACCTGCATATGCTCAGGCCAGATAAAATTCCAGCACAGAAAATGTAGATGGACACAAAGTCCTATGCCTGCCTAAGGAGCTGCTGTTAGAGAGAATAAGTTTTCTTTAAGGCTGCAGCGTCTGGTAAATAAACCACCCTCCAGTAAAGGCCACAGGTCCAAGAGTATACAGCAGCTTAAACTGCACTTGGGGGAAAATAAAAAATAAAAAGTAACCAGAGGTGGGGGGAAGTAACCAGAGAGGCATGTACATATAAAGCTGGGTAGTCTGGGAGAGAGAGGGCCAAGAAGGTTGAATATGATTAAAATGCATTGTTCAAAATTCTGAAAAAACTAATAAAAACTGAAGAAAGGTAGGATGGGGAGATGTGTAGATAGGAGCACTGACTGCTCTTTCCAAGGACCCAGGTTCAATTCCCAGCACCCACTTGGCAGCTCACAGCTGTCTAAACTCCACCAGATCCAAAGCCCTTTTCTAGACTCTACAGGGACCAAGAATGTACACTGTGTACTGGATTTCATGAGTTTTCTTTCACCTCGAACTTACTGTGTACAGATAACGCTACACCAGGGACTTTGTGGCCATCAGCCTGTTGAACTAATTTTGCTTCCCCCCACCCTGCTCCTGCCCACCTCCCCACCCCCAGGCTCAGAAAGGATCCCACTTCCACCTGTACGATACTAAGGATTAAGTTCAAGGCTTCCTGCATGCCAAGCAAGACAACACATATGGGAAAGGATTTCTCTGTATGATATACAGAACTGTGCAGAACAACACGCAGGGGATGGACTGGGAAATATGTACAGTGTGAACATTCTTGTACATTATTTAAGCTATATAGTTTATGAGCTCACAACATGCATGTGACACGAGGTGTATTCACATTCAGCCAGAATCATCGCATGAAAATTTGGGAGCAAAAGAGGAGAGCACAGGGAATGGAAAGAATGGAGAAAACCCTCACTGAGGGTGTGATGCATGTACCAAGTTTCAAAGAAAGGAGCGGAGTGAAAGTGCTGAGAAAGAAAGGGTAATCATGTATAAAAATTAAAGAGAAGAAACGTTCTGGAATTGGCCAACAGAACACACATTCAGCAATTCACTCATCTAGGCTCACCAGATGGCTGGTCCATCAAAGAGAATTTCTATGGCTACAGGACTACCCAGTGGCTAGAAAAGGAGGTAGATGGGAAACACACAGACCTCAGTTGCCACAGTTAGGCTACAAAAAAAATCTGAATTATGTTCAACAAGGAGGAAACACATGGGGGTCCTACATGAGAAATGCATGATCACAGCAAAGCACAGTAAATAAATTGAAGATTAGAGGTCAAAAAAAAAAAAACCCGTCAGGTAATACTCAATTACCCCAGAGTCTGGCAGTATGGTAACTGAGAAATAAACTACGGCCATTATAAAAAATAAATAACACAACCTTGTAATATTTGTATTTTCTATTTACCACCACTAGAAAAAGTTAAAAAATAAATGTGTCTTGTTTGTGTGTGTGCATGTATATATGTACATATGTGTAAATGTAGTGGACTCACCACTATTGGTGACAGGACAGAGACCGGGGGGTGGGGGAGAAGGGACAAATAGATTCATACGTCAGACCATAGGAATCCTAGTTTACTGCATAGTCTACAAAGAAGCAATAGGCTAAGCAGTAACTGCTATGAAAATAATTTTAGTAATCACAAAAATTACTTAATTTGGGCCAGCAAAACAACTTACTGGATAAAAACACTTGCTGCCACGTCTGACAACCTGAGTTCAATCCCTGAGACCCACATGATCAAAGAACTGACTCCTGCAAACTATCCCTGCCTTCCATGCTTGTGCATGCATGCACACACACATACGTGCGCATGCACATGCACACACACAAACACACTAAATAAACGTAAAAATTTAAGTTTATTTACTCCAATACATCTTGTTATCCTACCAGGAAATTATTAAAATTTAGAGTGAGACCCTCACATTCATATTTTTGTGCTGACTGTTGTAAATTATTCTCTGACCTCCACATGCAATGCCCACACACATATACATATAAAATGAGAAATGTAAAAACTTTTTAAAAATTACACTGATAATTAACAGTACTGAGGTAAAGACAGGCAGATAGACCCAGGGAATTACTGGCTGACTAGCAGCTAGCTTAGCCAAATGGTGAGCCTCAGGCTTCAGTGACAGGGCCAGCCTCCAGACACAAGAGTAGACTGCTGAGCTTCACATCGACGTGCATGTATGTGCATTTGCCTGCACACGTGCATGCACACACATGCACACATGTGCACACACACTCACCTGCACACAAAAACACATACAGATCTATAAAACCTTCAGTTCCTCAGGTGTGCTAGTCAACCTTGTGGGTGCGCAGTAGCGCTATGAGTCTGGGAGTAGACATGCAGACCTAAAAAGCGGCAAAGCTATGTGGCTACTGCCCACTCCCACCACTGGCATTTGCATCTATGATTGAGCTTATCTGTATATTAATGTCCAAAGTATTAATGAGAATGGTGCTACTGGCTACAATCTCATTACTGTAGCTTACTTTCTCAATTCCAATATAGGTTAAAAAAAAAAAGGAAATCTTCAAATAATTAAATAAAATTGTGCTGTAGTACCTAACAAATGAAATACACTAAAACATATTTCTGGGATGAATACTCTTCTTCATTGCCTAAGGAAAAATTCAGTTGTCTGCGGCCTATGTAAGCCCTTAGTTACTATTTTCGTATTAACCATTTCAGTTTATTAGACTTTATAAAGAAAAAGAGAAAGCCGGGGGTAGGACTACGTTCAACTGTATATGTATTAGAAGCATTACAGTATAAAGAACATAAACTTTGCAGTCAGACAACCTGGATTCAAATCCTGGTTCTATCATTTATTAGATGTGTGATCTTTGTTTGCTAAGTATTGGATACTCTATGGTTCAGTTCCCTCTTTTGCAAAACTGTCACAGAAAATAATATAGAGAATTTGTATACAACACTTGGCACACAGTAGCTGTTCAATGACAATCTCCGTTTGAGATGTCAAAATTGAAATTAGGACTAAAGTCGAAAGTAGGGCTTTCTTAATGTTTCCCCGTTTCCCGTATCATATACCTGCAAGGGGTTGGAGGTGGTGGTAATTGGAAGTTCTCAAAGGGGATACCTTTCCATGCTGTCGAATTTATTAAAAAAAAAAAAAGACCTAAATAAGAAACTTTATCTACTCACCACGTAATTATGCAGCACAGGGGCAGCCAAGCAAACAGGAAAAACACGAAGCTAGAGAGGAAGGCATTTGCCTTACCTGCTTTTCCGTTTTCGGGGTGGTTTCTCCACTGTGCCAGACAGTCTACAGACCAAACAAATGAGACCCTTAACTAAGACAACACACCGTTTGTCTTGCCCTGCCTGTGGGGCACTCCATGTACCACCCTCGGGGGGCCACAGGCTGACCACAGGTTGGCTCTGCCTACCCGTGACCTTACAAACACCCCTCAGGCAGGGCTTCCTTTCCTCCCACGACTAAGCGACCGGGACTCACTGGTCCCCGAATGCTTTCGATTCCCTGCCCCAAACGTTCGGCTCCCCCAACCACCACCCGCCAGGTCGGCCTCATTGTCTGCCCAGAGCCGCAGGCCCCCCTAGCTCCCCTCAGACACGGCCCCGCCCCTCAGACCCGGTTCCCCGCATTCCTTGGCTCCCCGGTGGGGCGCGCGCCCTCCGCTCTTGCCCAGCGCGCCCTCGCTCGCTGCTCTCCCTTGGCGTCCCCCGAGATGCTGAGTGCCTGTACCCCCGCCCCCTCAGGGCTCGGCGCCTCGCCACCACGGCATCCACCCCCAGGCCCGCTCTCTGGGCCCCTCGCCCCTAGCCTCCGCCTCGCCACGCAGCCCACCCCACCTGGGGGCCAGGCGACTCCGCGGCTGCTGGGACTGCCGGGCTCCTCTGACCATCCGGCTCCTGCTCCGCCGCGGGAGATGCTCCGGCGGCCGCAGGGCTCGCTCGGGAAGCAGAAGCGGCGGAGGCTGGAGTAGGCGGAGAGACGGGAGGAGGGCCTCGCGCCCCGGCCAGGCTTGCCGCGGGGCTCGGGTCCGTCCCCTCCTCGCCTCTCCTCGGTTTCTATTGGCCACAACGGCAGGGTACCTAGAAATCCGACCGCTGATTGGGTGCTTAGGCCGTCACGTCCCGCGTGGCCCACCCCGAGGTTTGGTTGAGACTGCAGGTGGCGGCAGAGGTGCCTTAAAGACTGCTAGCAGAGCGAGAGGAGCCCTGAGCGCCTCCGTGTGCCAGAACGGGGGACTTACATCTCCGGCGCCAGACACCTGCCTGCAGGTTTCTCTTTGGCTGGCATCCCGCATCCCAGACACCTCCCAGACACCTGCTATTTCCTCCGCCAACGCACCGCTCCAGAACCAAAATCAAGCGCTGCACTTTCCCCAGATACATTCAGAAGTTCGAGGGCAAAGTCTTCTGAATCACCTCGAATGCAGTCCCTGCGGCTTAGTGTCACCCTTCAAAAGGGACTCGATCTCAAATTGTAGGGATCAAGCAGTTTGGCTACAGGAAAGATCCTAAGCTTGGATGCAAGCTTGTAAGGAAGCAGAATTTCTTTAATTACCTCGGGAAAAAAAAAAAAGGAAAAGAAACAGCATTGGAAAAAGAACCAATTATAATAACCACAAGGAATGTATTCCATTTTGAAAAGCCTAAAAAAAGAACTGCTTCTTGTATAAGCTAGCCATTCTGTGCCATTTCAGATGATTCAAAAATCTAACCAGCTAATCATTTTTGGTATAAAATTTCACTGCATTTTTGACAGGCCTAAGCATGCAAAACATTACATGCATAGGCATGTAAATACAATTAATACTAGTAACCTTTTCTATTCCTAACAAAAAACTATCTTTGAAAATATAGCAGATGTATATATAATGCACCTGAAGAATATAATTCTTAAGATCCATGCAAATCTGTCTGGCAGATTCTAAGTTCATTCCTTCCATTTGGGAGAAGGCATAAAACTTTCTCTTGGGCCATTTTCATTTTATTAGAACACAGTTTGTTAAAACACACACCAACAATGTAGTGGCAGATATATGGCTCAGCAGAGTAAAAGGTGCTTGCTGTTCAAGCCTGATGTTGTGGCTTGTCCTCAAACCCAGGGGAACTCTTTCAAAGACTCTCTGACCTCCACATGCACATAACACACACACCTGCACACACAGCACACAATAGCAAATAAAATGCTGACAAATCTCCACAAATGGATAGTATCCCAAATATTGAGATACTACCTTTTCACAGATTTATTTGGTGCAAGGGGTTCTCCTTTACTCCTAAATGATTCATCTTGCATCCATCTTCGATGCTGGAATGGCCTTCCTTTTATGAAACAATGGGGTGCTGTCAAGTTGTAGCGGGATTTATTTTTGCATTGTTGAGGAGGGGAGGGGGGAAGGGAGGGGAGGGGAGGAGAGTAGGGAGAGTATGAGTCGTGTGGATGAATGCACGGGCATTTAGGAGGCCAGAGGCCAGCTCTTGGGACTCCTCCCCTTCCATCACGTGGGTCCTGGGGAACTTTATCTGCTCAGCTGTCTTGCTGGCCTGCTACTGAGGATGTAGCCTAGGACCCCCAGCATGGGCTCCTTCAGAAGTGCATTTCCACATGTTATGGGGATTTAAAATTTTTTATTTATGTGTATGGGTGTTTTGCCTCCATGTAGCCTGTATGCCACACGCATATCTGGTGCCCATGTAGGATTCCTGAGATTGGTGTTACAAGTTGTGATTTATAGGTTGTAGGTGTTGGGAAATGAACCCCAGGCTTCTCTGGAAGAGCACCCATTTCTCCAGCCCTGTTATGGGATCTTAAAAATAGCTTTGACTAGGGAAAATATGAAAAATTTGCTGTCCCCCCCCAAATGATGTAACCCTAGGGCCACCAATCATGTCAATTTTATCCTATTTCCATTCACTTTATCAATCCAGCAAGAAGGAATTAAGAATTTTCAGGGGGAGGAGCCCTGAAGTAATCTTTGCAACATTTTCCCTAATTGGACAGTCTTCTCTGAAGCATAGACAATCTGTCAACAGAACTGCTGCTCCCAGTTGCTGGTCCTTTCTGTAATGACTACTTCATGTTGTGTCCAAGGTCTATCATCTCAGCTTCTGGGCTCTTACATAAACCATGCACATTCGAATACTCCAGCCCACTATATTCATGTCTCCTCCTGCACCAAACACTTCTTTTAAATCCCTTGTATTTAAACGGCTACACTGTGGGGCTGGAGTGATGGCTTCGTGGTTAAGAGTACTTGTACTTGCAGAGGACCTGGGTTCGGTTCCTAGTACCGACATGGTGACTCTCAATCATACCTAATCCTGCATCTGATGCCCTCTTCTGAACTCTACAAATAACACAAATGCAGGCTAAACCATTCATTCACACAGGGCAAATAAACTTTTTTTAAAAAGCTATACTGTTAGCACTTATGTTTCACTCTGGGTTCCTTTCCCTAATCACACTGATTTTGGTTGGGTCCTCAGTAAATAGCATCTTTGGGTCAAGTACTGGGCATTTTGTGGGTGCTATTTTTAATACTATAATCAACTTTACTATATTCCTTTTAGAACATAAATAAAAGATAAGAGAATTCAATTTGTTCAGGGTCACACAGCTGCAAAAACCAATAGTGCTTAAAATAGAAGACTTGAGCAGTCTCCATGATGTGCCTTCAGGGTCCACATTCCAATTCTCCTCTGTGACCTTGACAAATTACTTGTTCTCTCCAATCCCATTTCTTCATTTGTGTTGGGCAGTGGGGAAGCAACATAGGCAGAGATCCATAGCAATAGTACCACAGGCAGGGTGGGGATGGTGGAGTATGTCTTAAATCCTTGGAAGGCACCATTTGGTCTACATGGTGAGAATCTGTCTTAACCACCCCACCAATAAACAAACAAGCAAACAAATAAAAAGGACATGCTTGGGCTGGGAATGTAGCTTACTGGAAGACCACTTACCTAGCATGCATAAGGACCCAAGGCCCTGAATTTTTTTCCTCAGCACTGCAAAATAGGACATGATTAGCATCTACCTAAAATGTTTGATTTAAATATATATTCCAATCTCATTTATCTACAAAATGTGAGAACCATTATTAGGTACTCACTGAGTGGCATATACAATAAATGTTTTTGTTGAAGTACATAAAGGAAATTGTGTATAAACTTCATACATTGTTTAATTAAGGACCATGTTAGTAATCTAAACACAAACATTCTCATAAGAAAGACACATATTCATGCGATGAAGGAAACTTGCGTTGTTCTAGGGACTTTTCAAATGTTTCTTATTGGTTGTGATTAACTTACTTTCATTTCATTACCACAACCCTAAATATACAATTGAAACAGTTGTGATGACTTCCTGAAGCATGATACTGGGCACAGAATCTTGGCTGAAAAATAAATAGTGCTTTTAAGAAACTGGAACACTTAGCCCATAGGCAAATGCAGGGGGAAAAAGGGTTAGTTCTGTTTATCAGTCAGGCAACCCAGTGAAAAAGCTATCATTTCTTTGAAAACATAAATGACATGAAAGGCTACCTTCTTCTCAGGGAATTCTGTAGACTGCATTAGATAAAATTATTTTTCACAAACTTCCTATAATCTTTTTATTAATTGACACCGAGGGAATGTAGCACCTTTCATCAAAGAACTGAAGGTGCTTTACAAACATTAGCATTTAGAAAACAGTGACATTGAAAGATTTGGATTCTTGTAGATAAATCTTGTACTTAAATCTCTTTAACTCTGTACATAATTTTCTGGAAGCTGACAAAAGTGATTCTACTTCTGACAATGGCAGGCTTTCACAGTACAGGCATTTTCCAACACCCGGAGCTGGGGTTACAGAGCAAACACACACAGATCTTAAATGCAACGAACATTTTGAACCTTATTTCAAAAGCAAAACTCAGCATTTAAGATGTCAAAATCTTGCAACAGTTCTAGATATCCAGATGGAACAGGAGCTGGTACAGGTTGTATATCAGATGTAGTCAAGGCTTTTTAGGATCACGCACGAGTGAACACATTTAAAGAAATGAGATTCTTCAGGGAGAAGCATTGACCTATGGAAAGCTAGCCAAGAGTCTATCAGCCATTGACCTATGGAAAGCTAGCCAAGTGTCTATCAGCCAATGAAGAAAGGGAGGAGATGGCAATTCAAAGTAGACAGTTCTCACTGGAGCCTAGAACACTTTATTAGAAACCAAGTATATCACAGGCAAATAAAAATAGTTCTTAGCTCCATTGATACAACATAAGGGATTTTACATTCGGCCTACATACAGGGAGTAGCAGACTCCCTTGCCTACAGATCTCTGGCTTGCAAGTATCTCCCACGAGATTACTCTGTATAATAAATACATAGCCCTTGTTTAGTAGAGGGATCCAAATATTCTTTTTCAGGCTTACAAAGTCCAATACATTCACTCTCTCTTTCCTTCACAAGTCTAATAGCAAAAACTACTTTTTTCCGTGCCTCAAAGCCATTATCAGTGGAAGAATAGTCAGGCAAAACAGAGACGGCAGTTAAGGAATGGACAGAATATTATTGGCACATGCCCAGCTAGTGACAAACAAATGCAGTACACCATGACTTGAAAATAAGTCACATTACAAGGAGAATGAAAACAACTACATCAACTAAGCTAAGGAGTGTGAAGTGGAAAGGGGATTGAGAGTTACTGGTTTTACTGGTACAACTTAAAAGCAGGAGGGCAAGCACTTAAATACAATTTATGGTAACATGATCAAGAAAATACTGCAGAGCTGTTCAAAAACTACACCAAGTTGTCTGCATCATTAATTCCAGTGTTTCACAATTAGTAAAATACATAGCTACATAGTCCTGTGAGATAAAAATACCTTTCCACCTGAATTACACTGGGGTTGGGACAGTAGCACAAAGCTACTGATCCACTACTAGTTCAAGTGTGTGTATCAAATGTCTCAGCCACTTCTTTCATAGAGCTACACAATTAAAAACTGTACAAGGAGCTGGGTGGTTGGGGACAAATAAAATCAAAATAATATTGTGCTCATTCAGTAAAAGAAACCCTGATGAAAGATTATTTGCCAAGAAGCTTAGACTAGTAAGATCTTTATTGCATTTTTAGGTAACCTGGAAGTTCTTATCCTGAAGGGGAAAAGTTGTTTTTAAAACTACCTGAACAGATGCTAAAGTGCTTTATCAATTGGCTTCACACGGATTTCCTGGGATGACAAGAAATTATAAAGGGATACCAACAATTTTATAAGATGGTACATCCCAAAATCATCTATGACTACAGTCACAAGAGATAATGATATACTTGTCCTTATTAATGGACAACTATATATCAAGAACTGATCATCTCAACCCTTTAGATGGTCAAGTTACAAGCACAAAGCTGAAATATGGTATGACAGACCTTCACGAGAGAACAGTCTGTTTCTTCTCAAACTTTAAATAATCTGCTTCAGATTATAGTTCACAAACACAAGGGTTCTGATTGTTCAGCCTTTAAAATTGCAGTTAAAACTGAATACTTTGTAAAAGTTAAGGTCAAGGGTTACAGTGAGAGAATGCTTGCTATTGGAAAGTACATGTTTACTTGGTGATACTCATGACAGTGTAAACTGGACTGAGCACATTCTACTCAACTGCTATCAAAGCAACACATCAATGCTACAAGTAGTAAATGTTTTTCTAATACTGTAGAAATAAAAACATTAATATGGCAGTTATGTTCTTTAGGCACAATTTAGTGATTTTTTTAAAAAAATATTGAATTTCAATTGAAATTTAACTCAACGAAAGGGTCAAGAACTCAACAAAGAAAACGAAAAAGAAAAGAAAAAGAAAGAAAAAGTAGCTTTCAGCTAACAATGTAAGTTGTTTAAAATTTCTAACACTTAACCTATCTGGGTTTTAAGATTATTTTATTAAAAAATACAAGATTTCTGAAAAAAGATCAGTACAATTATCTTAATGTACAAAGTCATAGCTGTAGCAGTTTTTAACTAAAATTTAAAAACACAACAAGGAGGGCAGCCCTTTAGACCAATTTATTTTATACCCTTTTAAAACATCAAATTATCATCCAACAAAGGACAGTGAGGTTTACAGCCGGGTTGACAAGGGTACACGACTCAGGCATATGCAGTCCATCCTGCCCACTGGGCAACTTTGCTGCTGAAATTTTTTAAACCCTACCAAACAAATACAGAAGGCTGGCTGATACAAATGAGGAGGATTTCCATGTCATTATCAATTGGCTTTTTTAAAAAAAGAAATGCTTCCTGTCTCCCCAGAACAGCAAAAAAGCAAGAGCTACATGCAGCAATGTGAATATTAAGACATTTCTCAAGTCTTCTCAAACGAGTCCAAGGTGGGGATAGGATGAGTGACAAAACTGATAGAAAAACACTGCTATTGACACCATAACAAACAATAAATTTAGATAATTTAAAATTAAAAAAAAAAAAGGCAAGAGGCAGCATTTCAGCAGCAAAGTGCTCAATAAAAAGTATATTGTAGAGGGTACAAGAAAGTTGGGGTAAAAGAGGGCAAAAAGTGGGCCAGTGGGATGGCAAAGGCCTCAAAGGAAATACGGCGTCGTGGTTCTGGGAGGAATAACACGTTCTGAATCTGGAACTGCTCGGAATAACTTTGGTTCTCTCGTATTGACATCTTTGAAGACCATGATGGAAGCAATGTTTCCACAGCGATAGCAGTAGTTAGGAGCAGACCACACTGTGACCAGCTTCTCGTCAAACATAAACTTATAGCCTTCGTGCACAAGTTGATGTGCTCTGCAGATGAGTTTTAAGTTGTTGATATGAACAAACTGAAATTTAGAAAAGCTTTGTAAGTATTTCATCCAAGTGCTTAATAACCATTCCAAGCAGCAAGTATCACGAATAAAATTATCATGATTCTAAACCACATTCTATAATCATCCCCAAAATTTCCAGTCATTTTGGCCCAAGTCTATTTTGAAGTACAAGGTCCACAATTACAAGTTTCCGAGGCAGGCACAGTAATTACCACCTGTACTCTCAGTTACTTGGGAGGTGGGGAGGAGGATCACTTGTGCCCAGAAATTTGAAACCCACCTTTGCAACACAGAGACAGCCCATCTTTAAAACAGTAATAGTAGCAGTGTAGTAGTAGTACTAATAGTAGTGATAGTAACAATAATAGTAATAATAGATGGGTAGGTTGGTAGACAGGTAAGTAAGAACCTGTCACCAAGTCTGACAACAAGAATTCAATCCCAGAATTCAACCCACACGGTAGGAAAAAATGGACTCCCACAAGTTGTCCTATAACTTCTTCACATCTCTTTAACACATGTATGTGTGTGTGCGTAAGCATGTGTGTGTGTGTATATATACCTATATATACACACAAACAAACAAACAAACAAACAAACATTATAGAAAACGCTAGGAGAACTGAGAGTTTGAGACCAGCCTGTACCACCTAGTTAAGAACTGTATCAGGTAAAAAAAGAAATTTCTAGGGGAAAATAATTACATAATTACTATCAATTGCAAAGCAAAGGTTTTTCTACTTAATAACTTCATAATAACATTACTTTCAATATTATTATATGAGGATTTACTGCATGTCACAAAGAAATTATTCTTCTTTATAACTAAAAGAGAAAAAGGTCCAGATTGGGTAAGATCTTTCCATAACTGAGGAATAACCAATGGTCCCAGAGCTTGGATCTATGATTCCATTATGTTGGAACATATCTCGTCAGAACATCATTCCTGTGTCTGTGAAGGCTATTTGCCCATATGCTTGTACTTGGCTCTTTTGATATATGCATTGTTTTGTATGTGTATAGGACAACTAGGTTCATAATTTGATAAAGCTGTAGTCATAAAACAGATGTCAGAATTTCTGTGTATAGTTTATTTGTAATTTATTTACCCTAAAGTTTTAGCAAATAGTTCCTAAATTTTAAAATTGTTGCTGTATTCATGCAGCCAGCACTGTATATGATGAAAAATCAAAGATTATAATCACAATATGTTTTATAAATTTTAAACAAGAAGTTATATTATTACTGTCTAATTGTTCATCCTAATGGTTCATGTTTCCAATACTCATGAAGATCCAGTACATACCTTGGAAGAATATCGGATTCTCTTAGCTCATTTGTGTTATTTTAAAATTTGAAATCAGGCTAGAGAGATGTTTTAGTGGTTAATGGTAATGGTTACTTTTTCAGAAGATAGAGGGTGATTCCCAACTACCACACAGCAGCTCAATACTTGTAACTCCAGTCCTAAGAGAACTAACACTCTCTTCTGACCTCTTCAAGCACTTCATGCACATGATGCACAAACATAGATACAGGCAAAACATCTACACACATAAAATAAAAAAATAAAGATTATGCCATGCATAGTAGTGCACACCTTTAATCCCAGCACTGAGGGTGGGGTGGGGGTAGATGCAGGCAGATTTCTATGAATTAGAGGCCAGCCTAGTCTACACAGAGTTCAGACAACCAGAGTTACATACACCCTGTCTCAAAACAAACAGAAAGCTTAAAAATTGTTTTAAACAAAAAGTAAGTAAAATAAAATTTGAACTCAACCATGATTAGACTATCAGAATATATGTATGTTTCAGGATATATGACCTGCCATTAAAACAAACAAACAAAAAATTTGCCTATCTTGTTTTGGTGTTTTACTTAACTATTATTTTAATAATATCAGTAGATAATGCTGGAATAGGTGCTTTCACTAATAATCTCATTGAACCATTCAGGAAGCATCAATCAATCAACTACAGTAGAAATCTGATACCCAATAACTACCATAACTAGGCTATGAGTTTAATATATGAGCTCACCATTATTTTTTTAACCAATAAAAGAATTACTTTTCCAAAAACTTTATCTTTACCTCATTTGTGACTTTTGCTCCAAATAGCCAACCTGCTCCTCTGGGACTGATTGCCCAAGTGTCCACATCTTCAGGATCTGACCACACCAGGTCACAAAATGCTCCTTTGTGAGGAATTTCCTGATTTCGTTCAATAGTTCTAATTTGATCCAGTGTTTTGATATCAGGAGATAAACCACCATGAACACACAAAATCTGCTCATCTATTAACTAGAAAAAAAAAAAGAATAACAAGGATAATAATAAACTCAAATTTAGTCATGTATAAATTCAACAATAAATACTAAAACTAAGTAAATGGTCACAACTGCTAAAACATGTAATGTTATTGGCAAGAAAAATATCTGAAGCTCTGAAGAGATTCACATAAACTTACAGCTGCTACTGTGAGCATGTCAAAAACTTTGGTACAGTATCTCCAGGCATTAGCATTTCCATATTTGGTTTGGCACTCATCTGTGAAGAAAACAGAAATGCTCTCATTAATGAAAGCTACTATCTAACAATACACATATCCTAATGAAGACTGGGATATAGCTCAGTGGCAGGTGCTTAAGCACCTTGCTTGTATAAAGTCCAAGTTCAATCTAGGGTACACATACACATACATTTATACAAATAAGATTGAACTGGAGAGATGGTTCATTGTTAAGAACACTTGATGCTCTTGCAGAAGACCTTGGTTCAGTTCTCAGTAGCCATAGGGCTCAAAACTATCCGTAATTCCAGGGAGTGGATCTTACGCTCTCTTTTGGCCTCTGCAGGCACAGGGCACAAATGTGGTACACACACAACATTCAGACAAAACACTCACGAACATAAAATAAAAATAATTTTAAAAAAATCTTTAAATATTATGTTCTCTAAAGAAATTATAATTCTTTTCATTCCAGGAATGAAATAAAGTCTGAGATAAAGTTGGAAATATTAACTAAAATGCTATCAAGAGGAAGCAAATTATTGATTTCACATAACTCAAATCAATGCTTCGATCAATTATGTTAACACTAAATAATTCTATAAAACAGCGCATTCCTTTAATATGAATGCCTTATTCTAGGAGGGTAATCAAATCAAAAAAGTTTGAAAACCCTTAATTATAGGAGCATAAGTAATTCCTATTCATTCTTCTTCAGGGCAATGTTGTTTCTTGAGAGATCTGAAAACTGCAACTAAATTCTGCATCTAGTCAAGTTCTAACAGGCAGAACTGATGAGACTCAGAAGGGTAAGGAAGATGGCTTACCAGTTAAAGGCATTTGCCCCCAAGATTGATGACCTGACTTTGAACCCCAGAATCCACATGGTAGAGAAAAAGAACCAAGTCCTTCAGGTTGCCCTCCGACCTCCATTGACATACAAACACAGACATGCACATACATTTTTCAAGAGATCCACTCTGCTTCCTGAGTCCCGAGAGTGAAGGCATGAGCTACCACAACCCAGCTTCATACATTCTCACAGACATTCACAGGAGAACATGAACACGTGTAGACACATCCACGCACACACATACACAAATAAATGTAATTTAAAAAACTCAAGTCTCCAATGTATGTTTATCAGTATGAATTAAGCAACCAATATAATTAATAGCTATTTATGGCTTTAAATCCCTGCAAATCCCATGGTAAATAAAATTACCTTTACCCCGAGTTATCTTGTTGTTAAATAAAGCTACTAGATGAACATACTTCTGAGAAAGAAAAAATTCAAAACCAAATTTGGTGCCGTTAGCATTTTCTTCAGCCAAAACATACTGAATGAAAGATCCTACACTCTCTCCCCTTTTTGCTCCTTTGCCCTTCATTGAAGACTGCAGTGGTATAATTACACACATAAAACATTATTCTATCTTTTTTTTTCTTATAGATATATTTTTGAGTATCCATAATCTAAGTCTAAAATTTAAAATGCTGCAAAAAAACGCTAAATCTTTTAAGCATCACAATAACATGCACAGCAAATTTTATAAATGACCTCAATTACAATGGAATCACACTAAAAATAAATACTGGGAGACTGAAAATAAACTGGGAGATTGGAATGATGGCTCGGTGGTTAAGACCATTTAATGCTCTTGCAAAGGACTGTATTCAGTTTACAGCATGTACATCATGCACAGACATACTTGCAAGCAAACACTCAGACACATAAAATAAAAATGCACATAATTTCTTTTTGGTTTGTTTTTTTGAGACAGGGTTTCTCTGTGTAACAAGAGCCCCGGATATCCTGGAACTCCCTTTGTAGATAGACCATTCTGGCCTCAAACTCACAGACATCTACTTGTCTCTGCCTCCCAAAGAGATTAAAGGTATGTGCCACCATGTCTGGCAAAATGAACAAATCCTAAATAAAATAAAGTACAGATGTGGTGGTACATGCCTTCAATTTCTGTACTTGGAGGCACAGGCAGGTAGATTTGGTGGTGGTCTGCACAGGAAATTCTGGGCCATCCAGGGATGCAAAGGTGAGCATGTTAAAATACACACCCATACACTTACATATTTTTAAATAAGATAAAGATTAGGATACAATCTCAGCCTTGCTGCCAAGCCTGATAACCTAGTTCAACCCCCAGAATCTACATGCTTGAAGAAGAGAACCATCTATTATAAACTGTTTAGATTGTCTCTGACCTCTACACATGGCCATGGTGCAAGTACATTAGCACGAGTAAACATACACACAAATGCTTTAAATGCTTATTTCCATATTCCTTAAAAACAAATAAGCAAGATGTTGTGGCACACACCTTTAATCTCAATGCTCAGGACATAATAGAGGCAGGCAGATCTGAGTTCAAGGCCAGCTTGATAAACATAGCTTCAGGAGAGCCAGAGCTAGATAGGGAGATCCCGACTTAACAAAATAAAACAAAAAATCTACAAACAAACAAACAAAGGATATAAATCTATAATCCCAGAATTTGGGAGACTAAGGCAGGAGGATGGCAGGAGGATTACCATAAATTTAAGGTCATTATGGACCAGATACTGACTTTTTGCCCACCCTGGGGTACAGAATGAGACCCTGTCCATAAATAGGCAAATAAATAAGTAAATAAGTAAATAAATAAATAAATATTCAGTCATTGGAAGACTGATTTAGGAAAATTACTGAACTTCTGAGGCTAACTTGGGACACATAGTGAATTCCAGGCTAGCCTGAGCTACAGAATGAGATCCTGTTGCAAATAAACAAACAAATGTTTCATATGCCTTATCTGAACTATTTCTTCCCCTATGAGGGCTCAGGTATTTAGGGGACTAAGGCTGGCAATAACACTGCCATGAAAGTTCAAGGCCAATCTGGCCAAGCAGAAAGTTCCAGCCCATCCAGATCTATGTAGCAAAATCCTGTCTCAAAAGTTTCAGAAACAAAGAAAGAAAAAGGAAAAAAAAAGGATTGTGTTCCATAGCATTTCAGATTTCAGCTTGGGGCTTGAGGTGTAGCTTAGTGACAAAGTGCTTAGTTTGTATGCCCTGGGCATGTGCCCCCCCCCCCCCAATAAAACAAAAGTATCGAAAATCTGAAACTTTCAAGTATCAGATCCACAATCTGAAACTTCTGAGTGTCTCAGTGGTGCTCAAAGTCTCAGACTTTACAGATGATGATTTGGGGCTGTGAATTTTCAGATTAGAGATACTAAACTGGTATTATAGAAAATTATTTTCAGACTATATATTATATATAATGTATAAAAATTATCTTATATAATATATAATAAAATTAGATATTGTACATATAAAACATAACTGTGTTTAGATTTGTGTCTTATCCTCAAGAAATCTCATGTTTTCCAAACATTCCAAAATCTTAGCATTTAGGAGGCTGCCACAGAAGGATCCTGTCATCAAGGCCTCCCAGGATGACAGTGACTTCTAGGTCTCTTTGGGCCTCTATGTCTCTATGGAGACATCCTGTCAAAAACAAACAAACCACCAAAAGATTAAGGAAGTAAGAAAGCTAGCTAAGAACACAACATAGCATTAAGGAAGGACTGGGGATACAACTCAGTGGTAGAGTACTGGCCCTAGAATACATAGGTTCTAGATTCAATCGCCCACACTGACCAAAACAAAGAAGAGGAAAGAAGGTATGTGGAGGGGGGTCATGTGCAGACAAAACCCACAGCATCCACGTTCAGTAGATTCCAGGGTCCTATGCTGAATTCGGTTACAATGTTTGAAGTGACATCCAGCAATCTACATGTTTTTTTTTTGTTTTTTTTGTTTTTTAAAGATAGCTCAGCAGTTAAGACTGAGACAGCTGGGTGTGGTGGCGCACGCCTTTAATCTCAGTACTTGGGGGGCAGAGGCAGGCAGATTTCTGAGTTCGAGGTCAGCCTGGTCTTCAAAGTGAGTTCCAGGACAGCCAAGGCTACACAGAGAAACCCTGTCTCGAAAAAACAAAAACAAAACAAACAAACAAACAAAAAGACTGAGACAGATTGGAGTCAATTCCCAGTACCCCATCAGGCAACTCATAACTGGAACTCCAAGAGGATCCAATGCCCCTGGACTCTAAGAACACCTGAACCTACACGCATGTGCGCACACAAACACACACACACACACACACACACACGCACACCTAAACATGATTAAAGATAATATAATAATTTTTTTTTAAATTTTTGTTTAACTTATTCATTCTTTGTGTATACTGGAAGTTATGCTGTAGGTCGCACATGTGGAGGTTGGAGAATAACCTTAAGAGTCAGTTCTCTCAGTCTACCTTGTGGGCCCTGGCAAACAAACTATGGTTATCAAGCTTACAGTAAGTGCCTTTACCCACTGGGTCACCTCATAGGCCCACAATATGCATTTTTAACAAGCAATCAGTGATTCCAAAGTGGGAAATTTAAGATTGCATTCTTTTTTTTTTTTAATCACTAATTTAAAAAGATGTACCAGGCGGGGCGGTGGTAGCATATGCCTTTAATCCCAGCACTTGGGAGGCAGAGGCAGGCAGATTTCTGAGTTTGAGGCCAGCCTGGTCTACAGAGTGAGTTCCAGGACAGCCAGGGCTACACAGAGAAACCCTGTCTCGAAAAACCAAAAAAAAAAAAAAATAAAAAAAATAAAAATAAAAATAAAAATAAAAAAATAAAATAAAATAAAATAAAAATAAAATAAAAAGAAAAAGAAAAAGAAAAAAAGTATAAAAGTATACCACAGCCTTAGGAACAGCATTCAGCCTTTCACAATATGGCAAGATTTTCATACTGGGGAAATGTGGAGTAAAGCAAAAAACAGAACAAAGTACATATATGACTTATACAACCTTTCCCCACCAAAAGTAACATACCACTCAGAATCAGAGAAAAGAAGGTCTTACCATAAAATCCATACACCTGTGTTATCTGTCTACTCTCATGATTTCCTCTTAAAAGTGTAATACGGTCAGGCCACTTAGCCTTTAGTGCAAGAAGATAAGTGAAGGTCTCCAAACTATAGTAACCTCTGTCTACAAAATCACCCTGTAAAGTAAAAGTTTACAGTTACAAACTGTACAATAGCATAGTAGCCCAAAAGAACAATAAACAGCTGCACATTGCTTTAAAAAATAATTTCTTTTTTTTTTAAAGATTTATTCATTTATTATGAGTAAGTACACTGTATAGCTGTCTTCAGACACCCCAGAAGAGGGCATGAAATCTCATTATGGATGGTTGTGAGCCACCATGTGATTGCTGGGATTTGAACTCAAGACCTTTGGAAGAGCAGTCAGTGCTCTTAACTGCTGAGCCATCT
This sequence comes from Mus pahari, assembly GCF_900095145.1. Classification (NCBI taxonomy): domain Eukaryota; kingdom Metazoa; phylum Chordata; class Mammalia; order Rodentia; family Muridae; genus Mus; species Mus pahari. The sequence continues at coordinate 26,431,523 of NC_034592.1, forward strand.
CTCCAGTCCCTAAAACATACTTTCTTAAGAAATGATTTAAAAACAGGAGTTATTTCTCCATAAGCTTGAGGAACTGTGGGATCCCAATATGGATGTAAAAAGATGGCTGCAACTGCCTCTAACAAGCACTGGGGACTGAGAAGGTGAGCCTGGGAGCTGGCCACTTGGCTAGCCTATTGAAACCCAGAGTTTCTGGCTCAGTAAAAGAGTCTGTTCTCAGGACAATAAATCAGAGAGTAAGCCTGGTTTACTTAGAGAGCTTCAGGTCAGCCAGGACAACATAGTAAGACCCCTTACAAAACAAACAAACAAACAAAAAAGAAAAAAACCCTACACATATAAAATAGTATTTACACTTCCAACTAATGTCTGACTCAGACCAGTAATATACCAGTAATATACCAGTAATATTTAGAAAATAGCTTTAAAAAATCATAATAGGGTTTGAGAGGTGGCTCAGTAGTTAAGAGCAATACTGCTTTTCCATAGGACCCAAGTTCTATTGCCAGCATCCACATAGTTGCTAACAACATCTGTAACTCCAGTTCCAGAGGATTTGACACTCTCTTCTGGCCTCCACGAGCACCAAGCACGCATATGGTAAATAGACATACATGCAGGCAAAACACCCATAAACATAAAAAAACCACATTTTAAAAACTTAAAATATTAATAATAATTAGGAGAACTTTGTAATGGCATTTGTTCTTGTAAAAGGCCTGGGTTTAATTGCCAGCACCCACATGTGATTCACAACCATCTATAATTCAAGTTCCAGAGGATCCAAAATTCTACAAGCTACACATGTGGTACAGACACATGTAAGCAAAACACTCATACACATATTTGTATTAATGGGCTGGAAAGGTAGCTTAGTGGATAAAGTACTTGCTTTGTAGGAATGAGGCCATACTTAAACTCAATCCACAGAACCCACACAGAACTAGCAAAGGATGGTGTCATGTTTTGATAATCCAGTACTGACTGGGAAACAGGCAGAAAGAACTTTGGGACTTGCCGAGAGCCAGCTTAGCCTACTTAGGGAGGTCCAGGGTAATGAGAGACTTCTCAAGAACAGGTGGATAAGCCGGGCGTGGTGGCGCGTTTGAAACTTCTAAGTGCTTTTTAGGTTTGGGAATTAGATTCTTGGCAGTTTTACATATAGCTTCTTCTTTCAAATGTAAATATTTGAAGTCTATTAATCCCAGCACTTGGGAGGCAGAGGCAGGTGGATTTCTGAGTTTGAGGCCAGCCTGGTCTACAGAGTGAGTTCCAGGACAGCCAGGGCTATACAGAGAAACCCTGTCTCGAAAAACCAAAACAAAAAACAAACAAACAAACAAAAAAACAGGTGGATGGCACCTAAGGAGCAATGTCTAAGGCTGTCAATGGCCTCCATGACTGCACACACACTCAAGATTCAGAGAATAAATTAACATTAAAAAAAAAAAAGGAAAGTTAAAAAAAATCCACCATATAGCATTTGAAATGTAAATGAAGGGGCTGGAGCGATGGCTCAGTGGTTCTGAAGGTCTTCAATTCCCAGCAACCACATGGTGGCTCACAACCATCCATAATGAGATCTGACGCCCTCTTCTGGAATGTCTGGAGACAGCTACAGTGTACTTACATATAATAAATAAATAAACCTTAAAAAAAAAAAGAAATGTAAATGAAGAAAATATCTAATAAAAAATTCTTAAAAAACAACCCACCACAATAGCAAGTGTGTATTAGGGAAAAGTATGGAATAATAAACTATACCTGCCACGTATTCATCCATTTACAGACTAAAATAGGGGTTCTATGGGGTCCTCTTGCCATTACTGCAGTGACAACCAGTCCTATTTATACAGTGGTTTACAAATATAGCAATTACAAGCAACTGGAAGACATGACAAAATATAGAAAAGTAGACTCATGTTTTCATACATTTAAATAGCAATTATTATAGGACTTGCATGTAATAAGTTAGTTCTTTTATTTTAAATAAGCATTTGGCATTACTATTGTTTACATACCATAAATATGTAGTTTGTGTCAGGAACCTGACCTCCAGTTCTGAACAGTTCACAAAGATCATAAAACTGTAAAAGAAAAGCAATATATGCTAATTACAAATTCTTGTGCATGAGTAAGATAAATTTGGAATAAGATATGTAAAGAAACAATTTAATAGACTTCAAATATTTACATTTGAAAGAAGAAACTATATGTAAAACTGCCAAGAATCTAATTCCCAAACCTAAAAGGCACTTAGAAGTTTCAAAAAATTTTAGTTCATGAAGGGAAAAACAAATTAGTAGAAACTGGAGAGGTAGCTCAGAACTGGCACTGGCAACTTTTCCAGAGAACTTGGGCCCCGGTTAGCCTTGAAATTTGCAATTCCTGTCTTTGCTTCACCAAGAGGAGCAGTGTTTGTTAGCATTTTCAGATAATAGAGCATATCCTACATTTAATACTATTTTTATTTTATTCTACTTTTAATCCAGCAAGAAAAATAAAGATTAATTCACAATATAAAATCTAAAATCATGTTAGAATAAATGTAACACCATACCACAATATGGTCAGACTACCGCCACCTCCTTTGAGTAAATGATATATTGGTCATTAGGAATATGAAATGATACTTCTTTATATGTCACTAAAATATTCGCTAACATTTCACTTATTAGAAAAGTCTTTAAAAAGTATCAGAAACTTTCAAGTACTGTAGTACCTGAAAGTACTTCTTTAATCCCAGTAATTGAGAGGCAAAGGTGGGTGGAGTTTTAAGCCAGCCTGGTTTACATACATAGTAAGTTCAAGGCCAGCTTGAGCCACATAGTGAGACCCCATATTAAGAAAAAAAAAAAGTTAGGTTCATGATTATACTGAAACTTTCCCAAATCCAAAATTTTCATTAGTAAACTCAGATACTGTCACTAGTAACAAATAATGTCAACTGTTAACCTTTAAAATTACTAGGATATGTGCTTTATCTTTACAAATATCCAAGTCTAAGTAACCAATTTGTCACTTTTCTCTCAAATAAAAATCAGTATTAGATTTTTTTTTAAAAAGAAGCTTAAAAATATTTATTTATTTACTCACTTTACATCCTACTCACTGACCCTCTTCTGGTCACTCCCTCCCACAATCCTTCGCCCAGACTCCCCCTTCTCTGAGTAGGTGGGGGTCCCCTGGGTGTCCCCTAAAAGCAGCTTCTTTTTTTTTGTTTTTTGACACAGGGTTTCTCTGTGTAGCTCTGGCTGTCCTGGAACTTACTCTGTAGACCAGGCTGGCTCGAACTCAGAAATCCACCTGCCTCTGCCTCTCTGCCTCTCTGCCTCTCTGCCTCTGCCTCTGCCTCCCGAGTGCTGGGATTAAAGGCGAGCACCACCACTGCCCGGCCCAAACGCAGCTTTTTTCAACTCATCATTAGCCACGAACACTTTTCCTTGAGAAAATCACTCTGGGATGCAGCAGCAAGCTTCACACATGATTCCTTCCTCGCATATCCCACAGAGCAGTGCAGAGCCTTATATCCTCCAGCTCCAAGAGTTCCTAATAATATTTGCTGCTCGAGTGAGGACAATCCTAAGTAAAACTGGTGTCACTCCCCTCAGTCATAGTGAAGCACAAGAAGTTTTGTTCTTTCTTTTCTATTTGGTTCTTTGAGGCAGGGTCTCTCTACATAGCCATTAGCTGAACTGGAATTCACTATGTAGACCAGGCAGACCCAGAACTCAGAATCCTGGGATTAAAAGTGTATACCATCATACCCTGTGCACTAGAAGTTTTTTTTTTGTTTTTGTTTTTGTTTTTGGTTTTTTCGAGACAGGGTTTCTCTGTGTAGCACTGGCTGTCCTGGAACTCACTCTGTAGACCAGGCTAGCCTCGAACTCAGAAATCCGCCCGCCTCTGCCTCCCAAGTACTGGGATTAAAGGCGTGCGCCACCACGCCTGGCGCGCTAGAAGTTTTATACAAACACACACACACACACACACACACACACACACACACACACACACTCTCACACCACTGCTTTTACCACTTGCAAGGTCTGTAAGTCCCACTTAGAGTCTGTGTGCAAGCTCAAGTAGCTTAAGTAGCCAGTATATAGCCACATCCACATTTTTTTGAGCACTGAAGTCTATAATCTATTACTTAGATCATAATGCCAATGTTTCTCATCACAACGTTACTGCAAATACGTTCATTTCTAATCATAACTTGACCCTGAAATTAAAGACTGCAATCTCATAGATTTAGTTTCTACATATTAAAAAGTCTTGGTCATATGGTATGGTGGCACACACCTATTATGCTACAACTAATAAGCTAAGGCAGAAGGATCCCAAGTTTCAGGCCTCAAAAAACCAAAAGAGGGGCTGGAGAGAAACTCAGCAGTTAAGAGCACTGGCTGCTCCTTTCAGAAGACCTGGCATTAGTTCCCAGCACCTGAACAGCAATTAACAACCATATGTAATGCCAGACTCCAGTTTGAAGAAATCTAATGCCCTCTTTCAGTCTCCATAGGCACCAGGCATGCAGAAAAGCAAACAAAACCCATACACATAAAATAAAAACCAAAAAAAAAGCCAAAATACAAACATAAGAAGCTCCTACTTATGATCCTAGTACTTAGGCAGCTGAGGCAGATGCCACTGTCTAGAAAAGTGCTTGAAAAAGCAAAAAGGAAATAGCTTTGTAGGTAGCAAAATTATTATTATTATTATTATTATTATTATTATTATTATTATTTAATTTATGCAGTAGTGTCTTTTCAGGGACAAACAAAACACATTTCCCCCCTTTACACTATCACATTAGGAAGGGACATTGCAGACAGTCAATTGAGTGGTAGAGTGACAGTTCATAACACAGTTCAGGTTCTATAGTCCCAATTACAATGTATATACACAGCAGGGTATGAATAAGCTCTTCAGCTTTTAGTTCCTAGTGATGAAATTCTACAAAGTCAGGTAATGTTAGAAGAGACGTGGAGCACTAACAGTAGGATCTAATGTCAAAGTGTAAGCTCTAGTCAGTCTTTGGAACTCTTATAAACAAACAAAGCCAGCAGGTGGTGGCTGAAGAGATGGCTCAGTGGTTAATAGCATGTACTGCTTTTCCTGAGGACCAGTGTTTAATTACTGGCACCCGTATCAAGTGGCTCACTACCATCTGTAACGCCTACTCCAGGAGATCCAATTCCTCTAGCCTCAAAGGGCACCTGCACACACATGCACATTACATTACCCAACATGCACACAATTAAAAGTAATAAAATTTAAAGTTAAAAAAAATAAAATGAAAAAAAAAGTTAGCAGGTATTTGAGGTCCTACAATCTCAATGAAAAAAAAAAATGAACTAGGGCTGGAGAGATGGCTCAGTGGTTAAGAGCACCGACTGCTCTCCCAAAGGTCCTGAGTTCAAATCCCAGCAACCACATGGTGGCTCACAACCATTCGTAACAAGATCTGACGCCCTCTTCTGGAGTGTCTGAAGACAGCTACAGTGTACTTACATATAATAAATAAATAAATCCTTAAAAAAAATGAACTAAATCTTTTTCTTTTTCCTTTTTATATTTTAATTAATCATTCCATTTGTTTACATCTCAATTGATATCCCACTTCCCGGTTACCCCTACACCAACTCCCTTCCCCCATCCTCCCTCCTCTCTCCCCTTTGCCTGTATGAGAGTGCTCCCCCACCCACTCACCCTCTCCTACTCGCTCCAGCATCCCCCTATGCTGGGGCATCAAACCTCCCTGGGCCTCCAAAGGCCTCCTCTACCATTGCTGTCAGGTTAGGCCATCCTCTGCTACATATTTATTTGGAGCCATGGATCTCTCCTGGTGCACTCCTTGGTTGGTAGTCTATTTTCTGGGAGAAATGGGTGGTCAGAACAGCCTATGTTGTTCTTCCAATGGGGTTGCAATCCCCCTCTGCAATTCCAGTCCTTATGCCAGATCCCCACCAGGTCCCCTAAATCTTTTTTATCTCATTCTACCAGTGACTTGCTATAAAATTATTCAATATTTCTCTTCTGAACGTTTGCTATTCTCATTCTCACTAAAGAAATTAGCATGTTTTAATAAGACATAATTGAATGATCAAGAAGTACTTAAAATCAAACCATCTTATGTTAACTGTAATTACTATGAGTGTCTATGTTTATATTTTGCATCTTCCACCCACACAGAATACCCCACCCCATTCTACAGAGCAATATAGCAAACTATATACTTCACAAGTGGAATTCAAAAAAAGTTCATGAAATATTTGACCATTGCTTTTATTTGCCAGTATAGTGAACCAGAAACCACTCATGGCATGACTAACACCACCTAACCACCAGCTGGGTTTTGTTTTGTTTATTTTGCAGCACAAGTTGGAAACAAGTGGATCACTGATAGGACAAATCCTAAAACTTCCTTGTGAAATTTACCTGTCCATGTATGTCCCCGCACACTGTTACTGGCGTTGACACTGGCTGAACATTCGACTCTTCCAAGAGCAGATCACAAACATAGTCACATAGCCTCTGAAAAGAGAAAGGGAAGAAAATACCAAGTTTTACAAGTTTTAAAATGAAAAGATCAAAAACAAAAACATTAAATCCCAAGGACTAATTTTTAAAAACAACAAATTTCCTTTAAAAAACATTCTATTGCATGAGTATTTTGCCTGCACATACCATTTGCCTGTCTACACCGATCCCCTAATACTATGAGGTGCTGGTTCTAAACCCAGGTGTTCTGCAAGATCAACAAGTGCTCTTAATCACCGAACCAATTCTGTAGCTTCCCCAACCTCAAGTCCTTCTTTTTTGATAGGAAAGAAAACTGTATTATATATTCAATAAATAGAAATTTAATTTTTGTTTAAATTAGCAGATAAAAGCACACACCTGCAAACCATGGGAAGTAGAAGCAGGAGGATCAAAACTTCCGGACGTGGTGGCACACGCCTTTAATCCCAGCACTTGGGAGGTAGAGGCAGGTGGATTTCTGAGTTCGAGGCTAGCCTGATCTACAGAGTGAGTTCCAGGACAGCCAGGGCTATACAGAGAAACCCTGTCTTGAAAAACCAAATTCAAGGCCCTTCTTGGCCTTCACAGAGAATCCCAGGCCAGCCTATGACATACTAGACCTATCTTCAACCTCCAGAAAAAAAAAAAAAAATTAAAATTGTATACTCACCATATGACCCAAGAATCACACTAAGTTCACATAAAAATTGTGATCTATCTGAATACCACAGAATACAACTTTCCATTTACACACAATTCTTTTACTATGGTTGTCTGAGGCAGGGTCTCATGTACCTGGGACTGGCCTCAATCATCTATGTACCAGACTATGTGAGCCCACCCTCTCCCACCCTCTGCCCTCACTTTGCAAGCATTAAGATTACAGAGTGTGCCACCAAACCCAGCTATAGAAAATTCCTTTAAAAATTATTATTGTATTTTATGTGCATAGGTGTTTTGCTTGCATGTATATCTGTGCAACACATGTACACATGGTGTCTGTGGAGACCAGAAGTGGGCATCAGATACCTTGGAACTGGAGTTACACATGGTAGTGAATCACCATGTAGGTAGCTGGGGGTTAAACCTAGGTACTATGGAGGAGCAGTCAACATTCTTAACCACTGAACCATCTCTCCAGTTCCTATGTAATATTCTTTAATGGCAAAATTAAAGAAATGAAGAACTGGGTTTCAGAGAGTTGGTTCAGCAGGTTGGAGCACTTACCATCAAGCTTGGCAATTTGAGTTCTATCCTTGTGATCCATATGGTGGAAGGAGAGAACCAACTCCCACAAGATGTCCTCTGACTTCCACATATATGCCATTGCCATGGTGCTTGCACCTCCCCCATACACACACATAAACACATAATAACTAAAAATGTAATTAGAAAGGAAAAAAAAAAGCCAGGTGTGGTAGCAAATATCTTTTTTTTTTTTAATTTTGCTTTTAAAGATTTTTTAAATTGGATATTTTATTTATCTATACTTCAAATGTCATCCTCCTTCCTGGTTTCCCCTCTGGAAACTCTCTATCCCATCCTCCCTCCCCCTGTCTCCACGAGGGTGCTCCCCTACCCACCCTCCCACCTCCCTGCCCTAGCAGTCCCCTACACTGGGGCACAGAGCCTTCCCAGGACCAAGGGCCTCTCCTCCTATTGATGCCCAACAAGGCCATCCTTTGCTAATTATGCCACTGGAGCCATGGGTCCCACCATGTGTACTCTTCGGTTGGTGGTTTAGTCCCTGGGAACTCTGGCAGGGGGTCATGGTTGGTTGATATTGTTGTTCTTCCTATGGGGTTGCAAACCCCTTGAGTTCCTTCAGTCCTTTCTCTAGCTCCTCCATTGGGGACCCCGTGCTCAGTCCAGTGGTTGGCTGTGAGCATCCGACTCTGTACTTGTCAGGCTCAGGCAGAACCTCTCAGGAGACAGCTATATCATGCTCCTTTCAGCATATACTTCTTGACATACACAACAGTGTCTGGGTTTGGAGACTGTATATGGGATGGATTCCCAGGTGGGGCAGTCACTGCTCTACTCTTTGTCTCCCTATTTCCTCCCTTGAGTATTTTGTTCCCCTTTCTAAGAAGGACCAAAGGACCCACACTTTGGTCTTCCTTCTTCTTGAGCTTCATGTGGTCTGTGAATTGTATCTTGGACATTCCGAGCTTTTGGCCTAATATCCACTTAACAGTGAGGGTAGCCAACAGCTTTAATCCCAGCATTCCAGGGGCAGAGGCAGAAGGATCCCTGTGAGTTCTAGAACAGACTGGTCTACACAGAGAGTTCCAGGCTAGCCAGGGCTAACTATGACCCTGTCTCAAAAACCTAAAATGAAAAAAAGCAAGCAAGCAAGGGGCTGGGCTCTAGGCACTGACCAGTATTCAGTTGACTGAATACCGTGAAGTCAGAGCAGATGCTTGAGGCAGACTCAAATTGCAGAAAATCCTTACTCGGAGTATGGCCTCACAATGTTGACAAGAGAGTGAAAAATGATAAGGTTAACTGAGAAAAGTCATCAAAACAGAAAATGTATCGACAGTCATTGCTAACTTGTACATACATGGATCAGACAGTTGTGCCTATCTTATTACAGGGACTTGCTGGGAATGCAAAGGGAAAACCACCACATTCTATCAATTTCCAGTATTTGGTTGCTACTATATATTGACATGATTACAGGGCAGCTTTAATTGCCATTGATTCCCCTCCCTTCTCTAGAAGTCAAAGAACCAGCAGGACAACAGAACTCATTTCTGGAGCTGCAGAAGAGAACATAGACCCCACCCACATCTAATTTAATCATTACATTTCTTAAATGAGCATGTTTATTTAACGAGTATCATCTGTGCAATTTTTAAAAAAACAATCTTCAAAATAAACTGTTAAAACACATGGTCTGGAGTTACACAGCAGCTCACAATCTACAATCATCTGTAACTCCAGTCCAGGGCCTCCAGGGGCACCAGGCATGTATGTGGTACACAAATATAAATGAAGACAAAACTCCCAAATACATGAAATAAAGAACTAACAATTTAAAAGGCAATGAGAGGGAGTGTTCTTATGTAAGGAGGTACTCTTCTCTTGGCACAGTCTTGGGATTCAGTTTCCTCACCACTGAAGGAAGCAAGTGAACCTGGCTGGCTGTGTGAGAGCAGCACAATCTCTAGAAAGCCTGTCAGCAGGGCGCCTCTCTCCAGAAGCTAGGCTACTTATTGACTGAAACACATCTAAATTTGACATCTTTGTGATTGAAGGAGGAAACAGGAAAAGGCTGTACACTAAATGCTGTCACCAGAGGTCTCTAAAATGATTAGAAATGGCTTTACGGCCCCCAATGAAGGAGCTAGAGAAAGTACCCAAGGAGCTGAAGGGGTCTGCAACCCTGTAGGAAGAACAATATGAACTAACTAGTACCCCCAGAGCTCGTGTTTCTAGTTGTATATTTAGCAGAAGATGGCCTAGTTGGCCATCAATGGGATTAGAAGCCCTTGCTTGGTCTTGCTAAGATTATATGCCCCATTACAGGGGAACGCCAGGGCCAGGAAGCTGGAGTGGGTGGGTTGAGGAGCAGGGTGGGTGGGTGGGGGTTGTATAGGGGACTTTCGGGATAGCATTTGAAATGTAAATGAAGAAAAAATCTAATAAAAAAAAGATTAAAACATTCCATCCTGCTGGGAAGTTCCTTAAGTAGGGAGGTAAACAACAACAATAAAAAGAAATGGCTTTACTGGGGATAGAAAAGATGGTTCAGTGGTTAAGGGTACTTGCTCCCAACACTAAAGAACCGAGCTTGATCCTCAGAGCCCACATGTGGAAGGAAGAGAACTGACTCCTTGCAACTCGGCAAGTTGTCCTCTGCATCAGTGCACACGCATTAAAAATAAATCACCTATCAGGGGTGGGGGGAGGTGGGGAGCACACATATCTTTAATTCCAGAATTTGAGAGACAGAAGCCAGCTTGGTCTACATAGTGAGTTCTAGGTCAGCCAGGGGTACACAATTGTCAAAACATTAAGTAAATAAAATAAAAGAAAGAGATGGCTTCTGTGCTTCTCAGCTTTTGTGCTCTTCCTGTACAGCTCTGCAGCACAGTCTTGGGCACTCCCAAAGCAGCAGGAATGAGGCAAGTCTCAGAAATATGGTCTCTCCCTCAGGGCTCTCCAACATGTCTTCTTTTTTTTCCATCCTCTTTTAAGGTATCTGGGATCACCCAGAATTATTTTTGGTTTAAATGTAATATAATCTGATTTATAACCATAACTATGGATTCTACTCTAAATGCAGTAAAGGCTACCTCTTAGTGGAGGAAAGTATTAGGTATAGAGTACTCTATTAAATATTCTCTCTAGACTTATAAACAAGTACATTCATTTTATTAGAATGCCAATTTTCTTCCACTCTAATAAGTGAGCAGGGGAGCAGGGGTGGGGGGATATAGGGAACTTTCAGGATAGCATTTGAAATGTAAATAAAGAAAATAAAGAAAAAAAAAGAAAGGAAACAAAAAAAATAGGTGATAAAATTACATAAACACCAAGAATGGTGGCAACAAGAACAACTACTACTACTTCTCCTTCTTCTTCTCCCTCTTTCCTTCCTTCCCTCCTCCCCTTTCTCCTTCTCATTTTCTTCTGATGACAGTTTTTTAAGACAGTGTTTCTCTGTGTAGCCCCGGCTGTCCTAGAACTTACTCTTTTCTTTTTTTTTTACTTTCCTTTTTGGCAAAAAGTCTGGCACAGAAATTTATTTAGCAATGGCAAAGTCAGTTTCCAGGAATCTCAACTGTGAGGCCTCAGAGCCCTGTCCATCTACAGAGCACGAGAATCAGAAGCTGTGGGGTCAAAGACTCCCAGATGTCACTGGGCAACTCTGCTTCTAAGGGCAGCCAATACCATCCAAAGCACAGTCACAGGCACAACAGATGAGGCTGGAGCCCTACCCTTGCCTCCCACACAGATTGGAGAAAAGAACAGGGGTGCAGGTGAAGGTCTGAGAGTCACTCTGTAATCCTGGTGGCTATAAGGCTCAGCTCCTGCTGGGAGGAACCATCTTAGCACAAGATCTAACCTTGCTGGACCTTGTCACCCGTGTGTGTGCACGCATATCTATTTTTCAAAACAAGGTCTCATGTAACCCAGGGTAGCTGTAATTCACTATATAGCCAATATGACCTTTAAATTCTAATCTTTGTATCAATATACCCAGTTTATGCTGTGTTGACATTGAACCCCAAAATGTTGTACATGCGAAGAAACACTACTAAGCCACACTCTGGCCTACCTGCTTTACTTTCTAATTATACTTTTTGGATCAGTTTTGGTTTTTAGGCAGGGTCTCAGGGTGTAACTCACTAGCCTGGAAATCACTCTAGTTTAGACTGGCCTTGAATTTGTGGTGAACTTCCTGTCTTGTGGTACTACATCCTATCTTGAGAAAAAAAGAATTCAATCCTATCCTGTACGCCCTGGAGATGCCTGAGTACTAAACAGTTTCTCTGGCCCAGATATACAGGAGGCCAGAAGTGAGGAGCCTCCAAGGGCTCTGACCTCACGAGTCAGGCTGCAGTGACCAGCTAGCTGGTCATCCAGGAGAAGGAAAAGCACTGGATAAAAC
>NC_034592.1:26444063-26465951 GCF_900095145.1 Mus pahari
TACCCACCCACTCCCACTACTTGGCCCTGGCCTTCCCCTGTGCTGGGTCATATAAAGTTTACAAGACCAAGGGGGCCTCTCTTCCCAATGATGGCCGATTAGGCCATCTTCTGCTACATATAGTGCACATCTTTAAACACATCACTCAGGAGGCAGAATCAGGTGGACTTCGGTCAATTCCAAGCTAGCCTGATCCACATTTTGAGTTCCAGGCCAGCCAAGGCCACCCACTGAGACCTTATCTTTAAAAACAGCTCCTTACTTGGAAGAAATGAATGAAGAACACAGAGCATGTGCATGGTGGGGCCCAGAGAGCAAGCTTGCCCTGTAGGATTACAAGGGTTAGGCCATGTCCTAGAAGCAGGCTAAGGCTGAGCCCTCAATGCATCCTGCAAGCATCCCCGAGAGAGGATCAGAGGCACAGCCAACATTAGCTCCTGCTTCTGTTTCTCAGCTGAAATGTGACGACTAATAAACAGCTGCCTTCTCAATGCACGACCTCCTCAGAAGCAAGGTCAGACCCTTCAGGGATGAATCCTCAACTATGGTGTCTTCGGTGCCTTCAGCACCTAGATATGTGTTTCTCCCAATGGGTATGTAAAAATGTGGTGAGGACCACGTGCTGCATATACGAGGTGCATGCACCTCAGGAGCACTCACTCGGCCCACATGCTGGAGTCTTAGTGAGTGCAGTCTGAGAGGAAAAGCATCCGCTGTCCTCCTGGATACAGTTTTTACCCTCTTCCCAAGAGAAGGGCCACCGAGGGGCTGCGATGGGTCGCTCAGGCAGGTGTATTCCGGAGGCCTCTTCCAGGCCAATGCTCTCCACCTCTCTCCGGGCCTGCCTCAGGACAACCCCTCCCTGGTCACGCAGCCTCACTGCAGCTCTATAGAACACGGTGTCCTTGGCATTGTACTTCATGCAGTTATCTACAATGAGATTAAAATCCTCCTCAAACGCATGGAGGTTTGTATACCCTTGCGCTTCTAGCCGTTTCCTCATTGTAGCAAAGTCCATGGGGTGTTTAATGTGATCCAAATAATCTGGTACCTCCTTGAGACTCACCGGCTGGGCAAAGATCTTTGCAGGGTCCTTCTCCTGTAGCTGCTCCAGGACTGAGCGGAGCAGCACAGTCAGCGGTGTCAGGCGGAGCTCCATGGCCATCTGCTCCACCTTCACCTGCTCTCGCTTGAGTTTCTCCCGCTTGCGCAGCAGCTCGATTAGCAGGCGTGCACGTTCTAGGTCTTGTCGCAGCCGCTGCCAGTACTTTAGCTTCTCTTTGGCAGCTTTCATCTCTTCATCGTTTTCTCTCTGCTGCGTATTTCTCTGGGACTGCAGGCTGGACTGGAGCCGCCGCAACAGGGGTGCACCATTCCTAGACAGCCTTTTGAGCAACCAGTAGCTGTGGGCTCGCTCCACAAACTGCTTCTTCCGCTGAATGGCCACCTGATTCGCAATCCTATTTAATCTCTGAGGGGGGATATACGGAGCGCACACGGTCGGCAGGACCGCACAGGGCTCAGCCAGTGTTTTCTTAGCCTTTTTTGCTTTTTTCCTGACCTTGGATGTAGACCTGACCGTTTTGACTGAGCTTTCTTTTTGACACACACCATTTTTCATTTCAACATCTCCATAAATGTTCAACGGCCTCCGGGTACAGCCTGGAGGGGTGTGGACATCACAGTAAGCAGTCTTTCTGACAGAGAACGTGGCGCTGCCTCCAGTCAGCTCCTTCACAGGCTCCATTTTCATGTACAGGCCAGCCTTCTGGGCACATGTCACATGGAATGCTGTGTAGCAATTTGCTTTGTGGCACTGAATGCAGGCACCCACACCTTTCTGCTTACAGAGGTAGCATTTCAGTTTCCACCGGGCAGGAGGTATGTTTCTCACACCATCAATGGGCTCAATGAATACGGTGTTGGCAAAGCCAACCTCTGGGATCCACAGGGCACATACCACGTGGCCCCAGCGGTCATCGTCTGTCTTTTTGAAGGCACCGCCCTTATTCGGGCACAACACGCAATCCGCAGGGCGGGCCTGAGACTGCAGGCAGTGGCTGCAAAGCCACTGGCCCTCAGGGATGTAGGGTACCCCGTAGCACTCCTGGTGCACAGCCAGGTTGCACATGTCACAGAAGAGTATAACGTTGCTGTTCTGGCACTCCCCGTCCATGCAAATGCAGCAAACAGCGTCCTCATCTATCAAGGACTGCTGCTCACCCTGCTTCTGGTTCTCACAGTAAGACTCCTTCTCGAAGCGATCCATCAGGAACTCAAACATATTCTGTGACACAGCAGAGACACAGTCGCCCTTCCGCTTCTCATTGATGATCTCTAACCAGGCGTAGTCTTCCTCGTCCATGTCGTACTCTACCTCATTGTCCAGCTCCTCGGCTGACTTCTCGATGAACTTGTAGTACACAGGGGGCCTCCTGGGTGCAGAGGGAGGACTGTACTCCACAATCCGCACCTTGGGCTCGGGAAGGGCACTGGCTGAAGACGGTGTGCCGTGGGTGCTAGGCAGGACTTCATTTTTCTTTTTGACTCTGTTGTTTTTGTGACGCTTAGTTCTTAAGCAAACAGGTGGCCTCTCGCTGTTCTCCTTATTACTGTTGCATTCACTCATTTCTTGAGCAGTGAGGTCATCTAGTATGATCTCCAAGGGATCAAAAATACTGATCCGATGCAAGCGCCCTTCGATTTCTATCTCCACCATCTTTTGAGCTTGTGCATACGTCAGTGTTTCTCGAGTGGGGGAGTGTTTAATACTGCACAGGGAAGAAGGATGCCTGGCTGCAGAACCTCGATGACATCGTCCTTTCCTCCTCATTTGGCAATGATTACCTTCGGGGGCGCCTCGGCCTGGTGCGGTGCGGCCGAGGGCGGCGCTAATGGCGCCGCGGCTCCTCCGCCAACGGCCGCGCAGCCGTGCCCCGCCGGGCTCCGGGCGCGCTCGGCCAGCGGCTCCGGGCCTGCAGGGCGCCGCGGCTCGGGCGGGGTTGGCGACACTGGCACGGCCAGCCGGGCGGAGGACCTAGAACTTACTCTTGTAGACCAGAATTCTCTCTGTAGACCAGGCTGGTCTCAAACTCAGGGATCTGCCAGCCTGACTCCTGAGTGCTGGGTGTGTGTTACCACACATGGCTTCCAAGGACTTGTTTTAAAGTAATTTTAAAAGTAATTTTTTTTAAGAATGAATAAAAATGTCTAACTTATACCTGAATACCAGGGGTTTCACAGAATTCTTTGATGAAAGGGATTATGAGTGAAAGGTTTAAGAAGCTCTGATTTAGGGAGGCCTGTCTTCACTCTTATCATACTACCTTCCTTTTCCACCTGTTCTTTTCTTCTGAATTATACTTTAATGCTATGCAACCAATCTGCAGTATCATGTTCTCACTATTGAATAAAGTCTCCATGGAGTGTGTTACTGTGCGGACTATAAACACGACACACAAGAGACTGTGACCAAACCTTTAGGGAAGACCTAACTAAGAAGGAATGCCTCTGTTCTCCTTATCAGGGACAGTGCTTTCCTTGAGTAGCCCCTGGCTTATATCCTCTTAAAAAAACACCTCACGGTCTAATATTAGCCAGTCAGCTTCTAGAATGCCTAAGTGTCTAATTTTTAGAAAGAGTCCTGGTCATTGCAGCATTTTTTATATTCCATGTTTTCACTGCTGGTTACAACCTAACTTATTTTCTGACTTGTTTTTCCTTATTTATTCTTTTTACTACTCGATTGAACACATCTTTGGAAAACACCCATAATCCTTTCTGTAACAAAACAAGTTATCATTTAATAAATGTTTTGAAACAGATCATAATCCTAATGGAATCCTGAAAGGCTCCACAGTTTCCACATTCCAATATGCTGGCATTTGTACCCAATTGAAGCTGGATCTCATAGTCCAAAATGACTCCCAAACTGCAAGTTCTGATAACTGGCCCACATGTGGGAGCCAAGATGGTGCCCCAGCTCATTGCCAAGCCCTGTGATCCCTGCTTGTTTACCAAGAACCTGATCATGCACACCTGAATGATCATGTGCTGTCCGCCTGATGCATAACATCATAAAGCATGATATTGAGTCACTGGACTATCAACATGCACCCTGTCTGCGTGCATGGCTCGTGTATAGAGCGTGCTGAATGCTGATTGGATGATGAAGAGTGATGAGAGAGGCGGATAAATTGGGCGATCCCCCAGAATAAAAGGAAGCTGAGCTGAAGTGCTGCAGAAGCTGAAGCTGAGGAAGCTGCTTGAACCCTGCCTTGGTGTAAGTGTCCTCTTTTCCTCACCTCTGCTGGCTGGAGGCTGGGGCCCGCGGCACCCATACTCCATTCCATACTCCGTACCATAAACTAAAGAACATCACTAAGAAGCCTTGTCAACTTCCAAGGTTGAGTGCCTCGAGAAGACATGTCAGCTACTTAGACAGGATTCTTTATCCTTCATCTAACCCAGATATGCTAACTAGTAGAGTAAGATAATAACTGCTTCCTATGAATGCTAGTTTTGTAGATCCCAAATGAGGATTTAGACAGCAATGTCCCTAAGCAGTACCTTTCATCTCTGATTCAACAGGAGCTTATAGCTAGGGATATGGCTGAGTGGCAGAGAACTGCCTAACAATCACGTGGTCTTGGCTTCAATCTCTGGTACCTCAAAGCTGAACAAATAACAGACGTAGCAAGTAAGTTCTTATCAAGTACCCACAAAAATAAAGAAAACTCTGAAACTTCAGTATATACCCTTCGTAAGTCAGCAACTCTACTGTAGTAGCCCCATAAAGCCTAGGCATATCATGGGCAAGACATGGGCTTTCCTTCTCCCAAACCCTTCAGAGCTTTGTTTATTGTTTGATTTGTAGAAAACTTGGCTTCTCTTACTATTCTAAACAGTCACAACCTAAAAAATCTTATCTCAAATTCAGGGCAAATTAGTACCTCCTCCTATCATGTTCAGTTAATTCTTTTTTTTTTTAAGAGTAAAATTTTATTGACAGAGAAAAATATCAATTACTGACAATGTCAAAAAATAAAAGCAGTATATGAAACAGTACATACAACATGGCCTCATTTTAGTGAATAGACATACATATGCAAACACACAAACCTGGAAAAAATTGATGCTTTATTTTTTTGGTAATCTATTTCCTAAATTTCTATAGTTGGTAATACTGCTCTAAAGATAATATGTGGTGGGACTGGAGAGAAATCAATAAAGTTCAGACAATAAAGTTCATCAAACAATCATGAAGACCTGAGTTCAGATTCCTAGCATCCATGTGAAAAGCTCATGGCATACACTGTAATCTCATCACTGAAGTGGAGGTGAGCAAGTCCTTGAGCTCACTGGCCAGAAGGCCTAGACAAACCAGTGAATTCCACTTTCAGTACAACTTTGTCTCAAAAAGTAAGGCGGAAGCTAAGCATAGTCTTTAATTCTAGCACTCAGGAGGGGGAAGCAGATTTCTGTGGTTTTAAGGCTAGTCTGGCCGACACAGCAAATTCCAGACCAGGTAGAACAATAAAGACACTGCTGCACCAGCTGACAGTCTTCAATCGGGCCCTCTACCAGGTAGTATCAGAGCTCACCTAGCAGTTCCCCGAGTTCTCTGGTACACTCAGACAGTGTCATGGACCTGTCCCACAGGTAGTTGAGGACTGTATCAAAGTGACAGCCACTCCAGTTAATCAGCACCCAACCTTTGGTATCTGTGAGAACCTCTGCATGGTTGCTGAACATGGCCTTGAGAATGGTGTCCTGCCCCTGTGAGGATGTGCAGCATGGTGTAGTGCAGTGATCCCCCCACCCCTGCCCCCTTCAGCTTCACATACTTGTTCAGCATCAGGGGTTTCAGACTGTAAAAAGGAAAGCCAGACTACAGACCCAAGGACTGCTACTGAGCCAGAGGACTTGGCCAACATGCCAGTGAGCAGATGTGGGTGACAGTCAAAGGCTGCCTCTGTGCCCCAGACCAGTTCCCAGAGACCCATGACTTCAGTGTAGGCATCCAACCACATGCCCACTTGCTCCACATATTCACCTTCTGACCCATTGTGGGTGCTCTCTCCACCCGGAAGATGGTGCATGATGACATTTAACTAATTCTTAATCCTCAGACAATAACAGTTTCATGGACCCATTCTTAGGAAATCCTCTTTCTCTTCTCTATATCTTCCTCAAAATTTACATTCATGGTCTCCCATTCTATTCTCTGACCCCCAACTCCCTGTTCCCTCTTGACCCTCAAAATTATAAATATATAAAATATATATTATATATGTGGTTGTTGTTGTGAGATAGGGTCTCACATAGTCCAGGTTCTCTACATAGTTGAAGAAGACCTTGAACTTGTGACCCTCCTGTCTCTACCTTCTGGTGCTGGTATTACAAGCCTTCACCACTGTACCTATTTCTGACCGTCATGTCTCACTCCAGTCCATCATCCATAATGTTGCCAGAACATTATTTCTAAAACCTCTTTTACTGCCCTTAAAAATCCCTCAAGAGTATTCCTTCAAAATAATCATTCAGATATTCAAATTCCATTCAGACATCTTTAAGATTTTTGTCTTATTCTTACCACATAAAACAGTCTATCTTTAGTCCCATGTGGTGGCCCACACCTTTAATTCTAGCACTCAGGAGACAGAATTCTGTGAGTCTGAGTCCAGCCTGGTCTACAATGCAAGTTCCAGGACAGGTAGAGAACTTGTTTTGTTACACAGAGAAATCTTGTCTTGAAAAACCAAACCAACTAAACAAACAAACCTACCACCAACACAGTATCTCTCTATAGCCAGGCACAGAGCCCAGATCTTTAATCACAGCACTTGGGAGGAAGAGGCCAGTAGATTTCTCTTGAGCTCGAAACTAGCAAGTTCCAGGTCAGCCAGAGCTATACAGGGAGACCCTGTTCCAAAAACAAAGGAGGTATCTCTGCAATAGTTGTCTCTAAATTGACCTTCCTTCTAGTTAGCCATATGCTAACAATATCTCAAAATTAATTTTTCTATGTGTGTGTGTGTGTGCGCGCGCAGATATAACTCGGGTATATATCTGTGATTTCAGCACCAGAGAGGCAGAAAGCAGGAAGACTACTGTAAACAAGGTTAGCTGTTTAAGTGAGACCTTATCTTAAAAACAGAAACAAACTCACATTCAAGGCTCTGAGTTTAGCCTTCTATTAGAGCACCTCCTATACTGTATAAGGATATCTCTATATCTCTCTAATCTTTTATTATACTGCGAGACCTCCAAAGGGAGAGAAAGATGCATCTAATTCTATTCTTGGTACTCATATGACATTATTTCATACAAGAGGCTACTTAAGAAAATAGTTAGGCATGGTGTTCTATACCTGTAATCCTAGCACTTATTTAGCCACATCAAGTTTAAGTAAGTCTGAAAACACATATGCACATGAGAGAGAGAGAGAGAGAGAGAGAGAGAGAGAGAGAGAGAGAGAGACAGAGACAGAGACAGAGACACACAGAGAAAGACAGAGACTCAGTAGTCAGGTCTTGTATCGCATGTATTAAGCCCTTGTTTCTATGTCTCTGTGACATACTCACTTGAAATTGGTATAAATATTCATTTTACCTGCTTTAAAAAAGATTAATTTTTATTTTAAATTATGTGTATGATATGGGTCTGTGAGCTTTGAGTGCAGGTACCCCAAAATGCCAGAGGCATTGAGTTCCTCTAGGGCTGGAATCCTAGACAGTTGTGAATCACCTATTGTGAATAAGTGTTGGGAACCAAGCTCAGGTCCTCTGCCACAAGAGCTATCTCCACAGTCCCAAGATATATTTCACTCTCATTTATTGTTTGTTTTATTTGAAACAAGGTTGTGTAGCCTGACTGGCTCTGAACTGCTTCAGTGCTTTCTTTTTCTTTTCTTTTTTCATATTTTTTATTAGATATTTTCTTTATTTACATTTCAAATGTTATCCCCTTTCTTAGTTTCCCCTCTGAAAATCCCCTATCCCTATCCCTTTCCCCCTCCCCCTGCTCTCCAACCCACCTACTCCCATTCCTGGTCCTGGCGTTCCCCTATACTGGGGCATAGAGCCTTCACAGGACCAAGGGTCTCTCCTCCCATTGATGACCACGAGTAGGCCATCCTCTGCTACTTTATTTTTCATCATGTCCCTGTGAGGGCAGTGGTATGCACCCATAAGTGCATATTCCTGGGGAGGCCAGAATGAGTATTAGAGTCCCTGTAGGTGGAATTACAGGAGTTTGTGGCCAGTACAACCTGGGCTCTGTGCACTATGGGCATAAAGACACTTGTTCAGTGCCTATGGGGCCAGTGCCTCTGGGTCCTCTATGTGAATAGTACACACTTAAGTACAGCTAGCTCCCCAACCCCTTTTATTTATTTTTATATGTTACAAAAAATATGTAGCTACTAGAAAATTGAAGGCATTGTGTTTATACTAGGCAGTATTGCTACAGAATATTCTAAACTGACACAGGAGAAGATGACTCTGAAGCTTAACAGTCAAACAAACCAGGCATTATCAAAAAGGGTTTAGAAAATACTCTTCTTTTTTATTTATTATTATTATTATTATTATTAGATTTTTTTTTGAGGCAGGGTTTCTCTGTATAGCCCTGGCTGTCCTGGAACTCACTCTGTAGACCAGGCTGGCCTCGAACTCAGAAATCTGCCTGACTCTACCCCCCCCCCCCAAGTGATGGGATTAAAGCGTGCACCACCATGCCCGGCGAAAATACTCTTCTAGCATTAAACAAAAAGGTTGGCATAGTGGCCAGACAATGTGATGCACACTTGTAATCCCAGAACAAGGAAGACCAATGAGGATAACTGCTATAAGTTCAAGGCCAGTTAGGGCTACATAGCAAGACCCTGTCTCAAAAAATCAGAGAGAGAGAAGAGACAAATCTCAATTTTATAGCTATAGAACTCTTCCTCATTTTTATTGTTTGAGACAGGATCTCATGTAGCACAGACTAGCCTCAAATTTGTTATATAAAAATGGCCCTGAAATTCTGAACCTCCTCATTCTGCCTTCAAGTCTATTTTTTTGTTTTTCATTGCTGGGGATCAAGTCAAGTGCTCCATTTATTCTAAGCAAATACTCTACCACCTGGGGTACTCCACATCCTCTCCAGATGCTTTTTTAAAAAATATTTTTCTTTATTTTATGTGTTTTTCTTGACTGTATGTCTGTGCACTATGGGCATAAAGACACTTGTTCAGTGCCTATGGGGCCAGAAGATGTCATCAGATCTTCTAAGACTGGAATTATAGATGGTTGTGAGTTGCCATACAGGTGCTGGGGTTGAACATTGGCACTTTTAATCTCTGAGTCATCTCTCTGGAATTAGGCCTCTTTCCAAAAGTAAGGGTAGGAATTGACGTGATTCAGGTTATAGTTTAGTGATAGAGATTTTACCTAGCAAGTACAAGGTGCTATGTTTGATCCCCAACATAACAGAATATGAAACCTCTTAAGCTTATTAACAATTTTATATTATATTTTATATTAAATTATATACTATAATTTACTACTATTATTCATTTTTCTACTTAACCAGATATGAAATCTGTACTTTTAGGTTAGAAAGATGTTCAGTCAGTAAAGTACTAAACATGAAGATCTCAGTTCAACTCCCATAATCTACCTATACTATACTTAAAATAAAACAAAACAAAACAAAACAAAACA
Organism: Mus pahari; assembly: GCF_900095145.1. Taxonomy (NCBI): domain Eukaryota; kingdom Metazoa; phylum Chordata; class Mammalia; order Rodentia; family Muridae; genus Mus; species Mus pahari. The sequence goes on from NC_034592.1 coordinate 26,453,774, forward strand.
AAACAAAAACCAAGCATGGCGGTGCATGCTTGTAATTTTAGATTCCCAAGGGTGCTGATCAGCCAATCTACTAGTTATCTACAAATACTAGATCTAGTAAAAGACTCTGTCTCAAACAAAACCAAACCTCGAAACACAAACAAACCCAAATCAAACTAAAAAACCCAAGGAGGATAATGACTAAAGAAGACACCTGAGGTTGACCTCTGGCCTCAACACATACGAGCATACACAGAATGTCACCCACAGCTTAGAAAACTTGTACTTTTGTTGTATTCTGTGGAGTCTTTCTCATAGATATAAGCCCTTTAAGTCATTATGCCAATGTGTGCTCACCTTCATTCCTTCAGTACACCTGGTACTGGTGATCTATCCATTTCCAATTCAGTCAGAGCATTACGAATTCATTTAAAATAAGTTTTTTAATGCCTCCAACTTTTAATTAACTTAAAATACAAAAGGGGCTAGAGAGATATCTCCACAGTTAAGAGTACTTGCAACTCTTACAGAGAACCTGGGTTCAGCTCCTAGAACCCACGTGGCAGCTTACAATTGTCTATAACTCCAATTCCAGAGTGTCTGATGCTTTCTTCTAGTTTTAATGAGCACTACACACATGTGGCACACATACATACAACGGAAGCAAAACACTCATAAAGATAAAATAAAAATATATCCTTTTTTAAAGAATGAATACTACTCTAGCAGAGGATCCAAATTCATACAACAGATAGTTCACAATGGCTTGTAACTCCAGTTTCATGGGATCCAATCTCTGGTCTCCTCAGGCACCTGCCCACACATGCACACACCCACACAAGTATACATAATTAAAATTTGTAGAAATAAATATCTAAAACATTAATAAACTTGTCTTCTTCCAGAAAAAAAAAAAACTTTCTGTAGTATTTGTTAAATGTCTCTAATTTTTTCTCTCCTTCCTCTGGTAGAATCTTTTACTTTGGCATTAAGACCTCAAAAAAAAACACAGTGCTGGGGCTGGAGAGAGCTCTGTAGTTAAGAACACTGGCTGTTCTTCCAGAGGATCTGTTTTTAATTCCCAGCACCCATATAGTGGCTCACAACCATTTATAACTCCAGCCCCCAGAGAACCAATGCCCTCTTACGCCCTGCATGCATTTGGTATACAGTCATACATGCAAGTAAAATATCCACACACATAAAATAAAATCATACAAAAAAGTTTTTTTTAAAAACTCGGGGCTAGAGAGATGGCTCAGCAGTTCTTGTTCTAACAGAGGACTCATGTTCAGTTCCCAGCACCCACATAGTGGCTTGCAACCTCCAAAAAACTCCAGGAGATCTGAGGCCCTCTTCTGACTCTCTAAGACCAGTCATGCACATGGTACAAATACATATATGCAGACAAAATATTCACATGCATAAAACAAATACATAATAATGTCTCCTAGAATATTCGTTGGCCTATTTTTAGTTTGTACTTTACATCAGGCAACACAAATAAAAATTTCTTTTTCCTCACCCGAAATCACTAGGTAGGCCAGTAGCATAAATAAAATTGAATTTCTCTTCTCTTTTCTCTTTCCTTTCCCTCCCTCCCTTCCTTCCTATTTGAGATAGAATGTTACTACGCAGCTCTGACTGGGCTGGAACTCACTATGTAGACCAGGCTCCCTTCAAAACTCAGAGATACACTTGCCTCTTCCTTCTGAGTTCTGGACTAAATGCATTTGCCACCAAGACTAGCTAAAATTGAACTTCATAAACACTGGATAGTCAGGAATACTGACTCACATTTGTAAATCCAACACTCACGAGGAAGGAGGACTGCAATAGCAGTTAGCTCAAGGCTAGGCTGGGCTACATAGTTGAGTTCCAGGAAGACTGGACTTTAGGGCAAACCCCTGTTGCAGTATAATATTTGGGGGTTTCCACCACCTTAGATCACTTAGTTCCCAAATAAAAGATACAAACCCTTATATTTATAATAAGTCTTAAAGCATTAAAGCTGGGCAGTTATCAACCCCTCTATGCTAGTTTGTCTACTTCCCTGTCAGTAACTCTGAGATAGCACTTGCCATGTTCTACCTGGGCTGTTCCTACCCAAATGGCCTACCTCAGACCCCAAGCCTGACAACTGAAGCTCCACCTACCTCTCTTTTGCCCAGCTACAGGCAGTAGGCACCTTTATTCAACTGATAATTTTAAATTAAGGAGCAAGTTTTGCACAAAAAAAGCTGCCATATGTGAGACTTCACCTGTCTTGAGGTGCCTAGAGCTTAGGATACAGAATTACAACACATAGCAACAGACCAAACCTCAACAAAAGCCCATCTCAACACATAAGCAACCAAGCAAATAGAAACTATATCAGAGACCAAGCAGATTAATCTGATAAAACTGTTTCCAGGATAGGAAACATTTTTTTTGAAGGATATACAGAAAAATTAGATTTTCTTCCCTAGTAGTTAATCAAAAAACTAGGGGAGTGGGGAAGTCTAGTAAGAAACAGATACATGCGGGGCTGGAGAAATGACACAGGAGTTAAAAGCTTCTTCTATTAAAAGAATACATGTGAGTCTTTTGCAGAGGACCTACACTCTATTCCCAGCACCCACGCCAGGCTGCTTACAACTGCCTATAACTACAGCTTCAGAGAGCCTCCAGCTTGTAAAACTACAGCCTTTAATGCTTTGAAGGCATCTGCACTCATATACCCATATCCCAAAGACACATGGAGGATCTCCGAGTTCAAGGCCAGCCAGGCCTATAGTGACTTTGACCCAGGGCCACACAGAGAAACAAAACAAAACAATTACTTAATTAATTTAAAAAGCACACAACAGGAGATATGGCTCAGCAGTTAAAAGAGTTTAGTGTTCTTGCAGAAGATCCAATTTCAAGGGCTAGGACTGCTCTCTGCCTCTGCCAGCACCAGCATACGCATGGTACACATAAATTCACACAGGTACACATACATCTACATAAATAAAAAACAACAAATAAATCCTTTAAAAATTTCAGCTCAACCCTCACACCACAATGAACTAAAATAAACCATTATTAAGGTGGAAGCAGGGTTTAAGCCAAGCTTGGGCTACATGATACCCTCTATAAAATATCTATATCTAAGATCTGGAGAGATGGCTCTTCACTTAAGATTGTACAGAGGACCCCAGTTCAGTTTCTATCACCCACATCTTTTGGTTCACAACTGCCTGCACCTCCAGCTCCAGGTGACCTGGTGGTGACTCTGGCCTACAAAGGCAAAATGTGCACATGACCACTCCCCCCCCCCCCCCAAAAAAAAAAAAAAAAAAAAAAAAAAAAAAAAAAAAAAAAAAGGACCGGAAAGAAAAAGCCAGGCATGTTGGTTAGGGTACAGCAATTGGGAAGAAGCAAGAAGACCAGGAGTTCAAGGTCATCCTCAGGTAATACTGGGTTGGAGGCCACCATGAACTTGAACTATATTAAGATCTTATATCAGGAAGAAAGCAAAAACAAGACAAAACAAAATTACCAAGCAGAAAGAAGAGGCAAATGACTGATTTAGGTGGCTGAATATGAACACCAATCACATAACACAGGCAGTCAGTATGTAAGTTACAAAGTATGTACTTTCTTTCACACAACCAACACGAGGTCTTAAACATTTTGCATACTCGTTGGCTGATTTAAATATAAACTTCATGTACCAGATGAGACAAGAAAACATACACAGAGCAAAATCTTCACAAGAGAAATAAAATTCGTTAAGAAAAAGGCAATTTTTTTTTCTTGAAAAAAAATTGTTTTAAGCCTGTGGCTTAAAAATATTACAAAAACAGCATGAAAAAAATTCAAATGATAGAGAGTGACTTACTACATAGCAAATCAAAGTTAAAGGAATAAAACAGACATTAGCAACCACCGGATAAACACCAACGTGGTCCTAAACACTAGTTTTTGCAAAAACAAAATACGTTTGAAAACAGTGGTATAGCAAGGGCTTACTTCTTTACTTCATTAACTTAACCTGAACTAAGTAAGACCTCCTTTGGAAAACCAAGAAAACGACACCTTGAATTACAGGGGTACAGCTCAGAGGTCATAAAAGCATTTGAACTTCTTGATAAGCAACTGCTTATTCACTTAAATAGCTCAGCAACGGGCTAAGAAATGAGATCCACATCCCAATTATCAGAAGAAAGCTACCACTCCTAAGAAGCAATTTAGGGGAGTGGTGAAGCAGAGGCGATTTGTCATTCTCTCCCGTTAAGGTCGCATCGATCCCGCCCACCGGCTTCCACCTCTCAGGGACTTAAACACACCGCGGCCGCGTCCCTGGAGCAGACAGCGGCTCCTGTTACCTCTGCTGGGAGGACCCCAGCCCGGGAGCACTACCCGCTCGGCCGGGCTCCGTCTCCGGGAGGCCGCGCAAGTTAGAGGGAGAGTCTTTAAGCTCGGAGTCCCGTGAGGGTCAGGGGGTCGTGACATCCCCCGGGATCTCCCCTCAAAGAACTGGACAGCATTCGGGGGACTCGGGCTCCCCTGGTTCCCCGCGTCACGCCGCCTCGGACCCGGTCCTCTCACCCCGCGGAGCGCCCTCCGCCGCGCCAGGATCGGGCGCCCGGTAGGGATCCCGCCGAAGGAGAAGGGCGGGCCGGCGGGAGCCCCACAGCCGGAAGGGGCTTGCCTCGCAAGCTGGACGGCCTCCGGCCCGGCTCACCTTCAGGTCGTTCTCGGGAAGGTACTTGCACTGCCGCGCGATCTCCACATACTTGTCCAGATCCAGCGGCGCCATTTTAGGAAGAACAAGCCGCGGCGACAGCAGCGGCGGCGGCTGTAGTAGCGGAGGCAGCGGCGGAGGCCGAAGCCGGAACCCTCCTTACGTCACGTCCGATCCGTGAGTGGCGTCTGCGAAGCGACGTAAAAACCTGACCCGCTTCTCTTCCGCTCTCCCTCTCAGGCGGAATTCCGGGCCGCGGATCTCCTTTTGATAAAACCTACTGGGACCCGTAGCTCTCTGCCGCGGGGGGTGCTGGGATTTGTAGTTTTAGTGAAATGCTCTTCCTTTCCTACCCTTGCAACAGACTTCACCTCCAAAAAATCAAATGAGGCTTTTTCTAGGAAAGACCATGAAGTGGTTAACTAAGAATTCCCTAGCTTTCACTCCTACCCTGTAAAGTACCTTCAGTTAAAGTTAGAGTTATTGTTACCGCCTTTCCAGGACTAGTGAAGACCTGGGCTAGACATTTGAAACAAACTTAACACCCCTGGTTATCTGGCTTGGGGGGGGGGGGGAGAAACAAACAATAAAACATTTCTTATGCCACATTCTGTACAAATACTGGCACTTTTTTCTCCTGTTCAATTCCTGTAAGACTGATAAGAATACAAAGTTTGCATGTGTTATTTGCCCCAAATCTCAAAGGAAACAGAAAAGATGGACCCTAGACTGAAAAACAGGCTACTAACTTAATCCCGTGAGTTCCAGGAGGGGGCCGGAAAGGTGTTTTTTTTTGTTTGTTTGTTTTTTGTTTTTTGTTTGGTTTTGGTTTGGTTGGTTGGATTTTGTTGTTGTTTTGTGTTTTTGTTTTGTCGTATCCCAGTGCCAAGAACAGTTCTTGACACCTACTATAGCTTTAACATTGGTCCATTTGACAAACTGTATATTGAATAGCAACAAAGTACAGATACACTTATAGGCAGTTAGAATGCCAATAATACCCAATGGCTACACTAGACAAAAATCTCTATTCTTGGAGCTGGAAAGAGTGCTCAGTAATTAAGAGCACTAGCTGTTCTTCCAGAGGATCCAAGTTCTATTACCAGCACCTACGTAGCTGCTTACAAGTCTAGTTCTAGGGGATCAGACACCTTCTTCTGGGCACTGTGTGCATGTGGTACAGAAATATATTTTCAGACAAAATAAAATAATAAAAAATAATGTATCAAAAAATCTGTCCTCAACTTGCAATTTACTTCTGCTAGAGATAACCGACAAATATAATACATTACTCAGAGCATGTTAGAAAGTGATAATATAAGGAAAGCATAGTGAGGAGGATGGGTTGGCACAGGTTTAAGAATTAACCAATCAGCGGGCATGGTGGCGCATGCCTTTAATCCCGGCACTCGGGAGGCAGAGGCAGGCGGATTTCTGAGTTTGAGGCCAGCCTGGTCTACAAAGTGAGTTACAGGACAGCCAGGACTACACAGAGAAACCCTGTCTCGGAAAAAAAAAATTAACCAATCATCTGGCCATAGTGTACCACATATTTGACCTCAGCACTGATGAGGCAGGTGGATAACTATGAGTTCTAGGATAGCCTAGTCTATGTACCATGTTGCAGGCCAACCAGAAGACCTGTCTCAAAAAACAAAAACAAAAACCAAACAAAAAACCCCAGCAAAGTTGGGAGGGTGGTAAGTTGTATGGAAGATATCTGATGCATTTCTAAGCATATCTGGGGCTTTTGTGGAAGAACCATACCGTAGTGACTGGAGATCAGAGGAAGAAAGGAATACATAGATTCATTTTTCTTTTGTTGCAGTGGACAACTGTTATAGGATTTTAAACAGATGCAAAATGATCAAACTTATTTGGATTCTTACATTTTGTTTTCTTTGGTTGGTTTTGTTTGAGGCAACTCTTTAGCCCCTTGGCTCCCATCTTAAAAACAGAGTTCAAACATTCCTACAAGAATTTAGAAATGTAATTTCTAGTCTAAAAGGGTTGGTTCCGACAATGTAAACTACCGGATATTCCACTTTTTCTTGTTAATATACTCCTCCAGCATGACTTCTTGAAGTTCCAAGTCCAAAGACCTAAGGAACATCCAAGCATTCTGGAGCTTTACTTCAGAGAGGTAATCACTGTCCAAATATATACTGGGCACATGGCAGAGCCAACCTTGCCCTGGTTCCCTTTCCAGAAGGAAAGCAGAGTGAGTGCATACCTCTAAATTCTTTGGCAGTTGTGGGAGCTTTCTGATAACTACAGGTAGTCGCAAAGACTGTTTTGAGTTCTACCCTCACCATAAGAGTATGGCACTCTGATCACAGATAGGCACATAGGTGAGCCATCTCTGTTTTAGGAATGTCACGGGGCACCTATACCTAGGACATAGATCAGAGATGATGCAGATGAAGTTGCCAGCAGAGGGTTGATCCGTTTATAGATAAAAACAATCATGGCTTTTACAGAGGAGAGACTCCAGGTCTCCATAGACACCCAACCACAACCCCTACAGAAATCTTAAGATTTCTGTGTTGCAGAGAGGAGACACCCAAAGTATTAATAATTTTCCCCAAGAACGTATAGTTTCAGTGAACTTTTTATTCCTCACCCTTTACAATAGAACCCTGGTTGTCATTCGCGTTTAGTATCTCTGATCAGCTTATGAGCTCCTAAAAGGCCAAGGGCCTATGATCTTGGAACGTGCTGTAACTACAAATGGCAATTATGGAAATGAACCGTTCCTTGTAGGTGCCTCAGCTTGAACCAGCCTCAAACCTACACAGGAAAAGCCTAGCATCCTATGGCATGCAGGTAATCCCACTCTGGAGGCTGGAGCAGAATTCAAAGTCAGCCTGGCTTATGTGAGTTCCAGACCATCCTTCTGCTTCAGAAGTCACTACTAACGACTGCTGTAAACAAACTCGGTCTGAACAAGGGATTTGGTCATGGATCGGATGCCAACAAGTAAGCAGATGCTGGGGGGGAGAGACCCAACGAGCAAAGCTGTTGGCCTGGACACGCTTTAGGAACCCGGGGCTCCAGCGCATGGGTAGAGCCACATCCAGAATGAGTCGGCGCTAACTCTGTTGGGTTGTAAGTAAACAGGCTCCGCCATCTGGAAGAGAAGGTATCCCTTTCCTTTATGCCCTGGGCCTGAGCTAGGTGGACAGGACAGCATCTCTGGCTGGCCACATTTGTGGAAAACAGGCAGCCATTTCTCCTTGATTGTTACTTCTTTCACGTGAAGCTGTAGCTGAGAGAAGGGATGTAAATGAAGTGGCTAGGAAAGAACCCGCAAGTGTGAAGCTGCCATTCCCACCTAACCTTCATGGACACACAGAAATATTGCTAAATTATTGGTGAGCCTCCCACAGTATATGAACCATTAGTGATGGGTTAGTGGTGTAAGTCAGGACATACACTAAGATACAGGCCTGGGTCTTCCATAGTACATGACCATGTGCTGCATTACTAGTGTTTGTCTCCCATAGTACATTCACCATGAGTGCTGGTCACAGGCATGAGCTACCAACAGTACCTATACCATGGATGCTGGATTATAGCAATGATTCCACCACAGAACATGCATCATGAGTGTTGGGTTGCTGGTTTGAGACTCCCACAGCCCATGCAACACAAGTGCTGGTTTATAGGTATGAAACTCCCAGAATATATATATCATCAGTGATGTGTTACTGACTTGAGTCTCCAACAATACATATCCCATGAATGCTGGGATACATACAGTGTGAGTCAACTTGACTTCATAAGGAATGAACTATAATCCAGAAATGGAGGGTACATCTGTGAGAGATTATTTTTGCTTGGTTTGAAGTGGGTGAATCCACATCTAGTCTAGACCTTTGCCGTAGGAAAACACACACCTCTGATCCAGACCTTAAAGTAGGAAGACACACCTTTAATCTGGGATATACCTTCTTCTGGAATCCTACATAGACCATGCAAGAAGAAAACCATTGCTTGATGTCTTCTTTCCCTCACCTTGTTAGCACACCCATTCCTTTACTGGCATTGGAGCCTGCTTCTTTGGTATTCCAGAATATATTAAAGATCAAACTATATATACATATATATGTGTATATATAATATGTGTGTGTGTGTGTGTGTGTGTGTGTGTGTGTGTGTAGCCTGCTTCTTTGGTATTCCAGAATATATTAAAGATCAAATTATATATACATATATATGTGTATATATAATATGTGTGTGTGTGTGTGTGTGTGTATGTATGTTAATCAGTTTCCAGACTTGAGCTAGTGTGCAAACCCAGACCTATCACTGGACTATCTCAACCTGCCAGTCACCCAAGTAATAATATGGAGACTTTCTGTTTATTTGTGGAGGCTTGGCCTTAGCTTACTTGTGCCCAACTAGCTTGTGTAACTTATATTAACCAATTTACACTAATCTACATTCTGTCATGGGACTCATTACCTTTCCTCAGTTCTGGCTCCATGTCTGGCTGGCAAATCTCCCATGCTTGATTCTTGCCCAGAGTTCCTATCTCTGTCCCAGAGTCTCATTTGTCCTCGCTGCTTTGCCATAGGCTGTTCAGCTCTTTATTAAACCAATCAGAGTGTGATGGAGAAGATGGTTATAAAACACTGAAACATGTGATGCTTCATAAAAATAACAATACCAAAGTCCCGCCTGTACTCAAATCTCTGCCAGTACAAAAATCATCATTTGAATAAGACAAAGACAATCTTTACACAGGGCACAAGGATATCATCTGAACATGTCCCCCTTTTAGTCCAATAAAAGGTTTTTTTAACATCAAAAAACTATATATAATAAGAACAATTATGAAAACTATCAGGTAAGAATTGCATTCACAATGTCCAGTCCATTCATATTTGGCAACCTTGGAGAAAGTACTCTACTATTTATCTGCTCTTGGTGAGTCCAAAGTTCTGTACCTAAATCACTTTCTATCATAGCTTGCAACTATCAACGTGAAAATATCTTATTGACCTTAAATCGATTTCTTAAATCCTAAACAACTTCATTCCTCGGTTGAGGGGCATCTGGATTTTTTCCAGCTTCTGGCTATTACAAATAAGGTTGCTGTGAACATAGTGAAGCATGTGTCCTTATTACCAGTTGGAACATCTTCTGGAAATATGCCCAGGAGAGGTATTGCTGGATCCTCCGGTAGTACTATGTCCAATTTTCTGAGGAACTGCCAGACTGATTTCCAGAGTGGTTGTACAAGCTTGCAATCCCACCAACAATGAAGGAGTGTTCTTTCTCCACATCCTCGCCAGCATCTGCTGTCCCCTGAATTTTTGATCCTAGCCATTCTGATTAGTGTGAGATGGAATCTCAGGGTGGTTTTGATTTGCATTTCCCTGATGATTAAGGATGTTGAACATTTTTTCAGGTGCTCCTCAGACATTTGGTATTCCTCAGTTGAGAATTCTTTGTTTAGCTCTGTGCCCCATTTTTTAATGGGGTTATTTGATTTTCTGGAGTCCATCTTCTTGAGTTCTTTATATATATTGGATATTAGTCCCCTATGGGATTTAGGATTGGTAAAAATCCTTTCCCAATCTGTTGGTGGCCTTTTAGTCTTATTGACAGTGTCTTTTGCCTTACAAAAGCTTTGCAATTTTATGAGCTTATATGTGAGGCTACAACTATCTAGTCTTCAACCCCATCAGAGACCTGGGAAGGATAAATATTGCCTGAGTAAACAGGACATGCAGAGTAAGCAGCTTCCAAAACTATAGAAATGACGGAGACTTTTGGCTACCTTGAGAGTCACCCAAGATTCCTCTGTAGTATTGGAGCATCTGTCTTCTGCCTTCGGGCCCAGAATATGTGATAGGTTTTTGTTTGTTTTTTGTTGAACAGGAATTTTGAAGGACTGGCCTACTTTGTCTTAGCAAAGCGTATTCAGACTACCCACAGCCAAGTTCTAGGAAAGCTAACTGTATCATTTGCTCTCCAGTTTCTGTGTGATGGGAAAGTGCGGGGCTTAATGGAAGCCCTGGCTGGAACAGTCTGTGAAGCTGGACCTATCTTAGCTGCTGTTTTGAAGTTGTTCTAGATACAGACTTTTGAGGAAACAGCTACCGAGGCAGTCTATGAAGCTAAATCACTTGGACTTTGTCTTCATTGGTGTCTGGTCCTTTTGCTCTGAAAACATACAAACTTTTTTTAGGTGATATACATTTTTGAATTAACACATGTATGGAATATACATTGTGCACAAATCAGCTAAGGACAGTTCTCTGCTCTTTGTTCAAGGAGGCAAAAGGAATCAAACTTCATAAATATGTTTGGACTCTATAACCAAACAGTAATATAAATCTTTATCCATTCCATCTGAAAGGATGGCATTTAATAATAGGTCTTGAGGATTCTGTAGCTAATAATATTTACTGACCACACAAAGACATTATTGTTGAGGTTTACTCTGTTGCTATGTATTGTAATGCTAAATAATGGCCTCCAAGGTTTGGTTGAGAAATTCTCTCATATACCATATTTCTCCTTAATTTAAAACTATTGGTTAAATAAAGATGCCTTCAGCCTGTAGCTGGACAAAAGGTAGGTGGGTAGAGTTTCAGTTGCTCAGCTTGGGGTCTAAAGCAGCAACCATGAAGAGAGGAAGAAGGAAGAAGCTGATAGGTGGATTGTGAGAGCATGGCTATGAGGGTTGGCCAGTTGGAGTAGGAGCCCAGGTGGAACATGGCAAGTTATAACTTGGAGTAATTGACAGGGAAGTGGACAAAATAGCACAGAGGGTTGATATCTACACAGCTCTAGTGTTTTTAAGGCTTATTATAAACATAATTTTGTTTTGTATCTTTTATTTAGGAACTAAATGATAAAGGTGAGGTAGAAACCCCCAGTTAAGTCCAACAATTCCTGTCTCAGTCAGTCTCAGAGATGCTCTCATGTAGAGAGATTGGTGTTGTGTTTTATAAAAAAAAAAAAAAAAAAAAGGAATAAAGATATGTTTGATAGAGCCAGGTATGGTGAGGTGGGAAGAATGCCTCTGAGGGCCCATGCTGAGGCTTCTAGCACATTTCCTATTAATAGCTGATCAATTTCATCATTACACTGTAGAGAGGGCCAGGTAGACCTATATGAGATCTGATGTGTATTATTTACAATGGATGGTTTCTATTTCTGAAACCAGCAATAGTTGAATAAATAGTGAGTTAATTCTTATACCTTCTGGAATAACTTCAGTGGTTTTGATATGTAAAACAACTCTTTATGAATACTGAGAGGAACTATCTTAAGAGATTCAGGAAAATCTGATAATACTATAAGAATGGCATATAGCTCTGGCTTTTTAACTGAATCATGAGGGCTCTGAGCCACTTTACTTATTTTTTTTCCTGACTTATAATCTTCCTTTCCTGTTTCATTTACATCAGTGTAGAATGTAGGGGCTCCAGACATTGATTTCCCGTTTCCTATATGAGGGAGAATCCAATT
>NC_034592.1:26466198-26471489 GCF_900095145.1 Mus pahari
TCACTTTGTAGACCAGGCTGGCCTCGAACTCAGAAATCCACCTGCCTCTGCCTCCCAAGTGCTGGGATTAAAGGCGTGCACCACCACTGCCCAGCCTAGTTTTTTTTTTTTTTTTTTTAAATAAACTGAAGTCTCTTATCTGTGGAAATTTATTGTTAATCTCTTCAATAAAATTGTTGCAAGCTCTTTGCCAATGTTTATTTTCTGCCCATATGAGGCAATTTTAACTTTAGTAAAAGGTACCACAATTTCTGCTGGGTCTATTCCTGTTAATTGATAAAGTCTCATTTTTTTTCCTTTCAAAATCAATTGAGAAACCTCTTCTACATAGGTCTTTAATTTCTTACTCTGATTGTGTGCTAAAAATATCCATTCTAAGACAACTTCTTTCTGTATAAAAATTCTTACGGGAGAATGAGTAAAAGGCAAAATAACCAAAGTATAACCCAGCTTTGGATCCATATGATCTACATGCACATCTGTAATTTCTTTCTACCAGAGCCAATTCTTTTTCAGCCTCAGATAATAATTTTCTTGGACTACTTAAGTCTGAATCACCTTGCAAATAAATGACTTAGCTCTTGAGTAATTAATCCAATTATGTGTCTTAGCCAATTAATATCTCCCAATGATTTTTGAAAAAATGGTTTGTAATTGATCTCTCCTGATTTGTACTTCCTATGGTCGAGTTTTCTGTAGACCTATCTTATATCCTAGATAATTAATAGAATCTCCTTTTGTATTTTTTCAGGAGCAATTTGTTGTTGAGGCCTGCTCCTTTTAAAATAACTGTAGTCATTTTGTATTCAATATCCATTTTGCTCTAAAGGTGAAATTAAGTTTAGATTCTCAGATGCCACTTCCCAGAAGTAATTATCCATAGTGGATACTGAAAATCCTTCCTAAAAGGTCATAACACTATGGTTGAATTACTTATGCTCTGTTATCTCACTGTTCTGAAACTCCCCTCCTGTTTACCACAAGTTCACCACCCCTCTTACCTCACTTAGGACAAATCTGCTTAAAAGTCAGTTGATATTACTTTGTCTAGTTAGCCAAATGTATTACTGCTTTCACTTTTGCCTTCTGAACTTCTGAACTTGTTTTTTTCTATAAAAAGCCTATCCTAAGAACAGACTGGTCCCACAGTTGGGTTCCTGAATCCTTTTGAGTGGTCCTCATCAGTCTTGGGGTGTGCGTTCAATAAACTATTCTTGCTCAACTGAGAACAGTGTCTGTATGGTTTGTGTGATGATTCCTGAACCCTAGCGTTTGAACTCTACACCAAGGCAAAATTCTCCTTACTTCAAACATTTTTTGTAAGATATCTGTATCTGAATCAGCCAGTAAGACATCATCCATATAATGGTAAATTATAGATTGAGGAAATTGTTTACAAATTATTTTTAATGGCTGTTGTATAAAATATTGACATGAGGTAGGACTGTTTAATATTCCTGTGGCAAGACTTTTCAATGATATATCTTCATTGGACAACTATTATTATAAGTAGGTATTGAGAAAGCAAATCTTTCCTTATTATTGTCATGCAAAGGGATTGTGAAAAAGCAATCTTTTAAATCAATTACTATAATAGGCCATGTTTTAGGTAACAAACGATTTAAAGGGATTCCAGGTTATAATGAACCACTAGACTGAATAACTTTATTGATTGCTCTTAGATTTGTCAACATTCTCTATTTTCCAGATTTCTTTTCAATGAAAAATATAGGAGAATTCCAAGGGTTGGTGGACTTTTCCACATGTTGAATTTCTAGCTGATCTTGGACTAGCTGTTCTAGTACCTGTAACTTTTCTTTATTTAAGGGTCTTTGCTCTACTCAAACAGGTTTGTCAGTTAACCTGTTCAGTGGTAAGGTAGTTGGTATTCTATCAATAGTGGCTTCCCCATATAAAGTTGAAGAGCCAACCTCTGCCATGCCATGTTTATGGACAACCTGTACAGTCTGTAATAAAACCTTTCAATATCTTTCTCAGAAGTATTTTTAATTTTATGGCTTATTTCTGAGGTTGAAGGAATGTTCATCTGTGTCTTCCATTATTGCAACAAATCATGTCTCCAAAAATTCATGGCTATTTTAGCCACATATGGTTTTACTTTTCTGGCCCTATGCATTTAAGCCATCTCACACTTTTTTTTTAAACCTAGGATAAAGTTCTAACCCCTAGAAACTGAATATCTATCTCCCAAAGAGGGTACTCTGGAGGCCAGAATGTTAGTGAAATTATTGTTACACCTGCTCTAGTATCTACCAAATTTTCAATTTCAATATTGTTTACAAATATTTGTAGTTTTTGGCCTCTGATAATCTATAGCAGTTTGCCAAAATACTTGTTTTTTTTTGTTTTTTGTTTTTTTTTTTTGGTCTCTCCTGAATTTTCCGTTATTACTGAAGTTGCTTTGAGTTTGACATCTGAGCTATTAATGGCTATATTCAGTGATGCTTAATTGTTCTGTAGATGAGTTCAGGGCCTCTGTTCACCTGAAACTGAATTTGATATTGTGGCCTAAGAAAGGTTGTGTATGGCATTTCCCTGACAAGTGGTTACCTGTTTGTCCTTGCTGATCTGCATTCACTATTCTAATGCTGCCTTTGCTATATCTTCTGCATATTCCAGGAGGCTCAGGTGTTCTTTCTGAATTAGCTTGGCTCTGCCTACAATTTCTTTTGAAATGACCTAGCTTGCCACAGTCAAGACATTTGACAGTTGATTTTTTTCTTAAAACCTTTAGAGATTACTTCTCCTATTAAAGTTGCATTTAATATTAGCCATATTTCTAATCCATTCATCTACTGATGCTGATCTTGCCTTTAGAAGCCTAATCATATTATTTTGCATTTAGAATTAACATGAGTCAATTAATATTTACCTAGCTTCTGAATCTGATACTCTTTTATTTATAGCTGAAGTCAAGGTTTGTAAAAAAAAAAATCAGTGAATGCTTCCTTTGGACTTTGTATAATTTTAGAAAATGATTCAGACCTTTTTCTTGTTTCTTCAGTCTTGTCTCAAGTACTTAAAGCTGCTGTATGACACATTGCCCAGATGGCATCGTCATATTCAACCTGCATTTGTACCTCAGCACATTGACCTTCACTTAGCAACTGAGCTTGTGAAATATTGATACTTCTAGCCCAATTTCTCTGGTTTATGTCCTTAGCTTCTTCCTTCCATCATGATCATGATTGTAACTGAGAACCAGCTTCTAATATTGCTTTTATTGTATCTTTTCAGTCTTGGGGATTATTCTATTTTAAATTGCCCAAGATTTTAATATCTACTCATACATGGTAGGCTTTTGCCTTTATTCCTCTGTTTCTGTATGAGTATCTTTCTCATTCTTATTTATAACTATTTCTAATTTTTTTGTAAGGCTTGTATCTTATCAATCCACTTTTCATATTTTTTATATTTTTTTTTCTGTATCTCTCAAGCTTTTTTTTTTTGAGAGGGCACAGAAATCCACTATATCTATTAAGGATAAAATATGAAATAACAAAATGATAGTAATCATAAATGGTATTAAGCCAAGCTCAGTTAGGTATTAAGCCAATTTCAGTTAAGTCATTTATCTTTTCATTTTCTGTTTATATTTTTAAACCATCTAATATAACTAATAGGGTCCTAATGCCCATGTGTTATGGCATTTCCCATCCTCATGTGGATTTATTCTTTTTAATATTAGTTAATTCTCTCCTTAAGTTATTCCCAGGTATCTTTCCCAGTCTAGTGGCTTCTCAGTTTCTCCTGCTGGGTCCATGCGTCTACATCTGGCCTGATTTTCCTGCCTGATTTCTGCTCATGCAATGTGTTTGCTGCCTGGCATTTTTCTGTCTGATTTCTCCCTTCATGTACTTTTGCCAGGCATTGGAGTGCCAAATATAATGTGGCAGTTCAATGTCTGTCTCTGTGTACTTTTGCTGGCTAACCTTCTGCCCCACATTGAGGCACCAATATGTAACCATTTAAATTATCTGGTATTTATACAAATAAAGACATGGGAGGCATATACTGACTTAAAAACCTGCTAGCTCAGCAAGGTAACTTAATCTTCTGAAGTATATACAAAATATCTATTTATAAAACTGATTCTCCAACTAAACTACAGACCTTTAGAAATCTTTCTGTGTCATTCTGCCTAGCTAGTCTACCTTTTATCTTGAGTTTCTCCAAACCTGAGAGGACTCCTTAGCTGTTTCCTTGAATATTATTTTACTTGTATCCTGCCAGCTGCTTCTCTGTTGTTCCTGTAAGCCCAAAGAGGAAATCCCCATCTCTTACCTGGAGCTCCCTCCATAAGGCTCTTCCAAGCCAAAAAGAAAAGTGAATGAGTAAGTGAGTGAGTGAGGGGGAGAGAAAGGGAGGGAGGGAGGGAAAGAGAGCTAGCAAATGTCCAATTTCTTATAAAAGAAGTCTCTAGATCCTCCCCGATACACTTGGCAGGCTGAATCACATCACTGTCATGGTGATGGGCCTCCAAGCCATGTCAGTAGGGGCAGAATCATTTTACCTTTATAGTGGGGCAGTTCAAGGCCACTCAGGGAATGGCCTTTTAAGACACATGACTTTGTCTCAGGTCATAGAGAAAGACCACAAGCAATTTGTCTTAAAGTAGCAGGACCTTTCCGTTCTTTAGCATTTGTATTTATGGAGGCTTTTAGAGGCACATCCAAACTGCATCTCATAGTACACACCTAATTGCATCTGACAAATGCAATATCTATTTAAGCTCTTATATTTTGCTAACAATTAGGTTTTCTATATAGAATAATCAAATATTCTGTAACACTTCTCAGCTAGAGAAGTGCAACAGTGAGTCCATGATCATGGAATCCTCTGGTCTTACCACGTTCCTCACCATCCTGAAGTAGCTGGTTTGATCGAAAGAGGGAATAGCCTTTTAAGACACAGTTACAGTACCAACTAGATGGCAGCAGCCTGGAGGGCTAGAACAGTGTTCTCTAGAAGGCAGTATATACTTTGAATCAACATCTAATATATTGTACAATTTCTCCCACAGCCAGAGTCCATGGGTCCAGGAATGAAGGGCTGGAAAAGGTAAAAGTTTTACCCAATATAACCCTTTGTGACCTACTAGGAAAACTTTTGCTTCCTGTGAGGAGTTCATTTTTCATATCCCATTTTGTCTTTACCCAGAAATCACTTGCTACTTTGCTCTTGAAGCTAGTCTGCCTGACTGAGTTGCTTTAAGGCTAGAAGCTGTAGCCTCCAGTTAGCTCCTCAAAGTGACACAGCGGGGTGGGGGG
>NC_034592.1:26472018-26486987 GCF_900095145.1 Mus pahari
CTCCTCCCCCTTCTCCTTCTTTCTCCTTCTGCTTCTGCTTCTGCTTCTCCTTCTTCTCCTCCTGTTCCTCCTCCTCCTTTTTCAAAGATTCATTTATTTTATGTATATGAGTATACTTTAGCTGTCTTCAGACACACCAGAAGAGGGCATCAGATCCCATTACAGAGGGTTGTGAGCCACCATGTGTTGCTGGGAATTGAACTCAGGACCTCTGCAAGAGCAGTCAGTGCTCTTAACCTTTGAGTCATCTCTCCAGTCTGGTGTATACCTTCTTTATGAGGGACTCAATGTCTATCTCAGTTGCCATTCTGAACAATGGTAACCCTTGCATGCTAGATGTTTCTGTAGAATAAATGCTTTTTCTTTGCATACTATCTGAGTCTAGGGTCTTTCTTCAGTGACTTTTGTACTCTTATAGCTGTTCCCACAACCTTAAGTTCTGTTAGTCTAGAAGTTTTGGTTCCAGAGAAGGGAATATTTCTTCCAGGAGCCACAACAAACATTCCATTGAACTTGAAGCTCAGACATTCCCCCACCCCCACCCCAGCCCCTTGTCATTTTGGGC
The DNA here is from genome assembly GCF_900095145.1 of Mus pahari. Lineage (NCBI taxonomy): Eukaryota > Metazoa > Chordata > Mammalia > Rodentia > Muridae > Mus > Mus pahari. Next base: position 26,472,584 of record NC_034592.1, read on the forward strand.
TTCTAATGTCATTAAGTCAACAGACTAAGAAAGGGATAACAGTGTTAAGGTGGGTGATTGATCCAGATTACTATAGGGAAATTAGATTGCTTCTCCACAATGGAGATTATCTCTGGAGTCCAGGAGATCCTTTAGGGTACCTCTTGGTACTACCATGTCCTGTGATTAAAGTCAAAGGGAAACTATAACAGCCTAATTCAGGAAGGATGACAAAGGCCATAGACCCTTCAGGGATGAAGGTGCGAGTCATACCTCCAGGAAGAGGCAAGACCTGCTGTAACTTTAATTTTTTTCAACCCTTATTTTTTTTTTTTTAAAGATTTATTTATTTATTATATGTAAGTATACTGTAGTTGTTTTCAGACACTCCAGAAGAGGGCATCAGATCTTGTTATGGATGGTTGTGAGCCACCATGTGGTTGCTGGGATTTGAACTCCGGACCTTCGGAAGAGCAGTCGGGTGCTCTTGCCCACTGAGCCATCTCACCAGCCCTCAACCCTTATTTTTAATGATGGTTCTTAAATGCTTCAACCTCTATTTTAGCTCATCAGCTACCTACCAGAGGTAGTAGAAAAGAAAGGATATGGGGGAAGTGAACCTGTTTAGAAATAGTTCTTTGGAGCGACTCCCATCTGTGTTGTCAATTGGCAGTTCAGTTCACAGGTTAACAGCAGCCACTCTGTCCACTCACAAACACTTCAATGATATATCAGCAATCCAGTTTGGAAGGGCTGGGATAGGAAATTCTGAATCAGCAGCAATGGTACTACCTAGCAGAGACAGCCAGGCCTCAACCTCTGCATGAGGCAGCAGGAGGGCCTGTGGAGGGGGTGTGGGGGTACACCAGGAGAAGTCCTCTGCTGTACCTCTCTCAGTGAAGTGAGGATCAGTGAAAACTTAAGACCAACAAGAGTTGCACAGCCAGCTGTACCAGCAAGCCAAGCTCAGCCTCCTTCACTGTCCATGGAGTTGGATTTATACCCTCCAAACGTTACGAATCCTTCACGTGCCTCGCTTCAGCATGTGTGTCTGTCTCAGCTGGTATCACTCTGCTAATCAGCCTGAGTCTGAGGAAGTGGCAAGAACTTGCAGCACACCTCCAGAAGTTTCTTTGTGCATTTCTCTCTATGGTGATCCAACAAACTGAGCTCAACTATGCAATGTAAGACAGACCAATACATGCCTGTCGTTACTGAAAAATCCTTCATCACATGTCCTTTCATGTGCTTGTTTTAGCAGAACATCCTTTCTCCTGTGTCTGCTTCAGTGAAAAGTTCCTTCACGATTTTTCCTTAGCCTTTCCCCTGTGTCCACTTCAGAAAACACTTCTTCATGGGGTTGCCCCAGCAAAACACCATCCAACACAACTGACTTCCCAAATAACCCTCAAGTTTCCACTTCAACCTACTGAGATGCTTGCTGAATGTGGAAAGCCTTTTGGGGTACCACTTGGCAGGAGTCTAACATTGGCCAAAGACAAGAAAATGGGCTTCAGGCAGGAATCTGACATTGGAAGTAAGCTCAGGCAGGAATCTGACATTAGGGCATAATAAGGAAGTAATTTTCGGCAAGAATCTAACTTTAGGTTGTAATAGAGAAGTAAGGTAAGGCAGGGATTTTAGTCTTAGGGTGGAACAGAAGAACTAGGCTTCAGGCAAGATTTGGGGCTTGGACAAGGAAGTCGGCTCAAGTATTTTGGTCATTATGACAAACCCTTTTAAACAACTGTCATGGTAGCACAGCACATACAATTCCCTGCTGCTTTGTTAGTTCCTTATTGTACTGCTTGCCCAAAATACTTGCATGTAATTAAAATGGTATTAAAAAGTGAATTGGAAAATAAAAATTCGCCTCCGGTCTCAGAATTGACTGGGGTCACGCTACAATGTTGTCTGTCTAACTGTCCTTTTTCTTTTTAATCCTCACTCCCGAGCTGGAGAACCTGTTGACTGACTGAGCGGGCTTGGTCAGCTGAACATGGAGGAAAACAGAAGTGTAAGGTCATGTGACCAGTTATAGAAAAGAAAATTACAGTTGACGTGAGTGTTTCTGTTGTATTTTGTTAAGAATGTTTTTGTACAGATAACTTTTTCTTTTAATTTCTTTATCATGTGATGTAACATCATTTAAGAGAATATCAATGGCTATCATATTTAAGTTCAAGATACTAAAGGAATGTCCCCAAAGGGACATTGATTGCTACCTAGTCTAAATTTATAGTGTGTTTGTAGTTGTATGAAAGACATGTTAGGCATAATTATGTTAGACAAGTGGGAGACTCCCACAGTACATATGCAATGAATGTTGAATTACAGGCTTTTGCCTAAAATTGTACATGCACTATCAGTGCTGCATTATATGCATGAGCCACGCACAAGATCAGAACCATTAGTGCTGGGTTACAAGCATGAACCTCCCACGGTACTTGCATTGTATGTGCTGTGTTATAAGCATGAGTCTTCCACATGTACCATGAGTTCTGGGTTATAGGCATCAGCTTCCTACAGCACAAGTACCATGGGTGATGGGTTATCAGCATGAGCCTACTACATTACATGCACTGTTGCTCTTTGTTGGGTCAGTTCAATATTTCTACTTCTATGTCACAAAGCCTGTAATTAGTGAGCTGTCTTTCAACTGTCATTCTGTTGAACGAGGATGAGAACATGTCAAATTGGCTGTCATCTTGACACCCTAAGAGAATGATTTGCCAGAAAAAACATGAGAAAAAAAAATGAGAGAAGAAGAAAGCAGAAGGAAGTCCTGAATTACCAGGAAAGGGGCCCATTAAGAAGGACATGTACCTCTCTTGCTTTCTTGCTCCCTCTTTGTCTCCTTGCTCCTCCTGTTCTCCCTCTCCCCATTCACTTACCCCCCTCCCCCATCTCTCCACATGCTTGTGGCCGGCCTCTATTTCTCTATTCACTCTCTGCCTTTCTCTGTCTCTACTATCCTCTCAACTCCCCTCCCCAAGCCCTGAATAAACTCTATTCTAGACTATTATTAAAAAAAAAAAAGAAGGACATGCAGTAGGAAGAGATGGAACTGTGGAGAGAATGGTTATATGGGAGGAGCTGGGAGGGTTAAATACAGTCAAAATATGTATGGAAATGCTCAAAGAATTAATAAAAGCACTGGGTTTTTTTTTTGTTTGTTTTTTTGTTTGTTTTTTGTTTTTTAGGGGCTAGATACAGTGACACAAACTTTCAGCTCTTTAGGATGTTGAGACAGGAACATGCCTGAGACCAGGAATTCAAGCCCAGCTAGAGAAACACAGAGACCCTATTGAGGGAGAGAGAGAGAGAGAGAGAGAGAGAGAGAGAGAGAGAGAGAGAGAGAGAGAGAGAGATGCAATTGAAGGATTGAAGGCCAGGGTCTCTTGTGGGTGTTCTGGGTTAAGTGGAATCAAAATGAGAGATGCTGCAGGATGAGTTTAGGCTTCTCATTACATTAGATAGAGACAAGGCCATTGACAAAATCCAATATTTCTTTATAATAAAAGTTTTAGAGAGACTAGAGATACAAGCAATATAACATCACATAATAAAGACAACTTACAGGTCCACAGCCAGCAACACCTTATATAGAGAAAAACTCAAAGCATTTCAACAAAAATCAGGAAGAAGACAAGAATGTCTACTGTTTTCATATTTACTCAATACAGTATTAGAAGTCTTAGAGAAATAAGACAATGAGGGAGATCAAGGGAATACACATAGGAAAGGAGAAAGTCAAACTATCTTTATTTGCAGATGACATTACATATAAATAAAAGATTCCTAAGATACAAAAGCAACACACAGAACCCAGTATACTTCCAAAATACAAATGACAAACAGACCAAGAAAGAAATCAGAATAACAGTATCTTTCACAATAGCTTCAAAAAAAATCTTGGTATAACTCTAAACTAGGAAGTGAACAGCCTATATAGTTAAAACTTTAATACATTGAAAAATAAATTGAAGACACAAGAAGATATATAGATTTCCAATGCACATGGATCAGTATGATTAATAAAATGAAAATGAAAATCCTACCAAAAGCAATCTACAGATCTCATGCAATCCCCTTCAAACCTCTGACATAATTTTTCATGGAAATTAAAAGGACAACTTACAGTTTCATATAGAAACACAAAATACTATGCATATATAGATAAATATTTCTGAATAATAAAAGAGCTATTGGAGATGTCATCATCTCAGGTTTCTAGTTGTACTGCAGAGCTGTAGTAATAATAACAAAAAGACATTTATCACTGGATCCAAATTGAAGACTAAGAATTAGCCCACACACTTATGGACAACATATTTATCACTCTGAACAAAATTAAACTTCAAACAGATCAATGACATTAACAAAAGACCAGAATCATGAATCTTACAGAAGAGAAAGTGGAAACTGAACTCCTTGGCATAGGAAAGACTTACTAAACAGGATACTAATAACATAGGGACCAACAATTAATAAATGGGACCTCATTAAGCTGAACAGCTTCTTTATGGCAAAGAACACTATCATCTGGACAAAGTGACAGCTACAGAATGGGAAAATATTTTTTCTAATTATATATTTACTAGAGGGTTAGTATCTAAAATATATAAAGAACAAAAATGAATGTCAATAAATCAAATAACGCAATTTATAAATGCATTGCAGAACTAAGCAACGAATTCCCAGAAGTTGAAACACAAATGGCTGAGAAACTCTTAAAGAAATATTCAACATCTTTACCCATTAGGGAAACGCAAATCAAAACTACTTTGAAATTTATCATATACCAGTCAGAACAGCAAAGATCAGTAAATCAGATGATAGTACATGCTGATGAGGATGTGAGTTAATGGAACATTTGTCCATTGCTTTCTGGGAGTAAACTTGTATAATCACATTGGAAATCAGTGTTATCATTCCTCAGGAATCTGGGAGCAGGTCTCAAGATACTTTATTCTACTACTGGGCATCAATTTGACATCCTACTCCACAGATACTTGCTCAGCTATGTTCACTGATGTCTTATTCACATTATCTGGGAAATAGGACCAAGCTAAATGCCATTCAACTGGCAATGGATGACAAATGAAAATATGGTGCATATACATGATGGTATCCTATTCAGTTGCAGAGAAAAATGAAATCATGGGCCCTGTAATTAAATGAACTAGAAAAGCTCTTATTGAGTGAGGTAACCCAGACTCAGAAAGACAAATGTCAGATGTTCTCTCTCATTGTAGGCTCCTAGTTCCAAATCTTCAGATGCAAATAGACAGATTGCAGTAACCATAAAAACTAGAAAGTAAAGAAGAACCATTGGCCAGGATACGGAGTTTGGGGATCAAAAAGAGGAGAATAGCAAGGTACAAATTATCTGAGAAAATCTGGGAGTAGGGTTAGTCTTTCCAGGAAGAACATACTAATTGGCTATCTAATATCAAATAGTCAGCCCTGAAAATATACATACAAATAATATTATATAGACTGAGTAGGCTATATTTAGAAATATACATGTGTATATATATGTATACACATACAATACATATAATATACATATATGTATCCAATAGTAGTTAATAAAACAAAAAACCATGAATTTGAAAGAAAGCCAAGAAGGATATATGAGATAGTTTGAAAGGAGGAATCGCAAGAGATAAATGTAATCATAACCTGATAAATATAAATATAAAAATAGAATCATTGTCTAAATAATAGAGTTCATTTGATAGTGATTCAACAATATGTATATATCTTTTTTTATAATAGACTCCAATAATATAAAGTCCTCCAAATATAATAATATTTGGGGGAAATGGAAGTTGGCATTTGTGATGGTTGGAATATTCTTGGCCCATAGGCAGTGGCACTTGTGGCATGGCCTTGTGGCAGTAGGTGTGGCCTTGGAGGAAGTGTGTCACTGTGGGGTGGGTTTTGAAACTCCTATGCTCAGGCTCCACCCAGTGTGGAAGGAAAGCATCCTCCTAGTTGCCTGCAGAAGTGAGTCTTCTTCTGCCTTTCTTGGGATCAAAGTGTAGAACTCTCAGCATCTTCTCTAGCACTATGACTACCTGGATGCTGCCATGCTTCCCTCCAATGTTAATGGACTGAACCTCTGGAACTCTAAGTCAGCCCCAATTAAATGTTGTCTTTTATAAAAGTTGCCTTGATCATGGTGTCTCTTCATAGTAATGAAACCCTGATTAAGACAGAATTTAGTATCAGGAGTGGGGTATTGATGTGATAGGTCTGACCATGCTTTTGTTTGGAAGAATGTGAATAGTGACCATGAAAAGTTTAGGTTCAGGCATAGTGATATATTGTGGAAAATGATAAAACATGAATCCATGCTATTACCAGCATGGTATTGGCAGGTTGGATGGCCAGGCTGTGGTGGGCAATGGCCAGCCTGTTCTCATCTTGTGGAGACTCTCTGATTCAGAGCTTGGAAATCTCTCCACCCAGCTCGCTAAGTTCCCACTGGTGGGTTGTTACCACACCAGTCCCATGCTTCCAAACTCCCATGGCCTCTTGTGGTGCACATCTGGCAAACCCACTCTTTGCCACTGTATCTTTCTCTCTGGAACCCAGTCGAGCATCACATGAAGGAGAACACCACACAAATTTAGTTCAGAAACAATGATTACTCAATTGCTGGGCATAACAACTAGAATACTAATCTTGTAAGCAATATTAAATCTAAATCTTCTAGTGTTGAATCCTGGCAGATTCACCATTTAAACCAGGAGACACTAGTAGCTACATCTTATCCTCTTGCTGTTCCCATCCAAAAGTTCCTAACTCTCTCTTGCCTCCTCTCTTCCTCTGTCCAACCTGGAAGTCCTGCTACTTGTCCAGTGATTGGTTCCTTTATTCATTTGGGGAAGGTTCACAAGAAGTCACCTGAGTATGTAACTCATTTCTTGTTCTAGACATTCCCTCCTGGGAAAGCAGAATTAACATCAAAATATAAACAGCACCAGAGCCATCCACAACAAGTCCCCCTTTCTTTCCACTTAAAAGACTCTTTTATCTCAGATATAAATTGAGCACAGCTATCACCATTTTGTAATTTGTAAAGTATGGGATAGACCTAACACCCAGTCCATCATTTTTGTCAATTAAATAGAATACTCTGCTATCTATCATAATGTTAAAAACTTATACTTCCATATATTATGTCCTGGTTTAGCTTGTATACTATCTGAAAACTATCTTCTCAAATATAATTTTCTCAATGTTAAATAGCCCGAGTTGGCTATGAGACTATAAGTAGTCTTTCAACCCTATCAGAAATCCAAGAGTGACCAATACTACCTGAAAATATAGGAAGCCTAACATAGCTTCCAGAACTAAGACAAATTGCAGAGACAGCTGCCTACCTATACAGCCCCAGTAAGTCTGGAAGTTTGAACATCAGTCTTCAGCCTTCTGGCCCAGGATATTTTGTCAGACCTTGAAAAACAGGAATTATTAAGGACTAGTTAATTCTGTCTTGGTAGAACTAAGCTGTCCCAACCTTTAACTTGTGTCCTCTGAAGGACAGACAGTACAGGTCTACAGAAGAGATAGGCAATTTCTGCCCAGTAGCCACCCAGCCACAATGTACCACCTCACCTGGAGGTATAGATGCTCAGCTGCTTCTTTGAATCCACAAATGGGAAGTTGTTAAGAGCAGATTTGTCTCAACAACAAGTGAATAAATAACATTAAGTGTCACATTCTATGGATTTCTGACATTTTTGAAAACTAACTATCTATGTAAAGTAATCTGGACTGTTGTCTGTTAACTACCCTTAGCTATTTCTAATTAAAATATCTGAAAACACCCTAACAATAAACTCAGAGCATCAGACTTTCAAAGAAGACCTAATTCCAACTCTCCTCAAAGTATTCCACAAAATAGAAACATAAGGTACTCTACCCAATTCATTCTATGAGGCCACAATTACTCTGATACCTAAACCACACAAAGATCCAACAAAAAATAAGAGAACTTCAGACTAATTCCTTTATGAATATTGATGCGTAAATACTCAATAAAATCCTCGCAAACCGAATCCAAGAACACATCAAAATGATCATTCATCTTGACCAAGTAGGCTTCATCCCAGGGATGCAGGGATGGTTCAATATAAGGAAATCCATCAATGTAATCCACTACATAAACAAACTCAAAGATGAATTTGCTATTTGGTCCTTAACTCACAGGCTTAAACATCTCAGATCAGTTTATAGTAACAGTTATAGAAAGACTGGGTCCAAGCCTTGCAGTTTAAAATTTTTTGTATCAATAGAAATTTATACCAGTGCAACCTTGATTCTGAATCAAAATAAATTCTGTACCAAAATAATAAATTATGACTTCAACTTCGTAACAATTATAAAGATTTTTACCAAATGAGATTATGGCTATGCAATAAATTCTAGCTATTTCCTCCCTGTTTTAATTATGATCACTTCTAAATTCCCTAGAAAGGCAACCTTAGAATAAGCACCTCCAGCCCCAAAGCCCAGGGAACTGGGATGATGACTCTTAATAACTTCTTCAAGCTGAATGTCGGCATTGAGATATTTTTGAACGGGGGCAGGGGAAGGGTCGGGAAAAAGGGGGAGTTGTTTGGCCTTAAGAAGGCCACAGCAATGATAGTTTTAGTCTCTGATATCTGTGTCCTGACTGGTTCTGGCTGAAAGTCCAAGGCATCAGGAGTTCAAGCAGGTCAGGTCAGCATGTCTGATGATGAGGCTCACCAAGGCTGTATGTTCTGTAATATACAAATCTCAAAACAAAATTTTAGTATCATCAAGACAACTTTTTTTGTTTGATTCTCTAGAATCTAGCTCTTCAAGGGCTTTCCCTTTGTCATATCTAATCCATATTACTTTGAAAGATGTATAGGCACTAATCTCCTTTTCTAAAAACACAAAGACAAAACCTTTTCCCCAAATCAGCATATCCTTGNGCCAGTAACCAGAAAAACCTTTATTTTGACCTCTCTCCCAGAGGAGTAATATAACCACCAAACTCAAAATCATACTCATTTTGAAAATTAAAACAATCCAAAACAAATGAAGTAAAGTAAAATACTGTATGCTATTTCTATTTTGATATGCAGGAGAATAATCCAAAATTCCCATGAAGCCCACGTTAGAGAATATGAGTTAGTTATCTTACAGACCTTGTTATACCATCTTTAAAACACTTGATTTACACTTCTCTCTATACCTGGTTATAAGCAGGCAGCTAGTCAAACCAGGATTTAAACCCAAAATTCCCGTAGAGCTCACATTAGACAGAATTTGATTATCCTGTAAGACTTATTAGAGCACCATATCTTTATACCATCTTTAAAGCAATTAATTCAAACTTTCACTAATATCTGCCTATAGGAAGCAGGTAGTTTTTACTTGTTAAGCTCTCTTCCTAGAGCAGCCATCCTGTTAAACCATCTATCTGTTGTGCTCTCTACCTGGAGCCACAGACATTTATTAATTAATACCTGTTCATAGCAGGTAATTATCACTGCCTTCTCCCTATCCTAGTTCTAAACCTCAGGTGAAGTTCTCCATGTGATTTGGACAAAATCTGTATGTAAATCTATTCTAAAAGCAAATAATCCCAATTTCATAAATTTACAGTTAAATCAATATCTGCCAGCTTCCATTCTCCAGCTCTCTGACTCAGAGCAGCCATCTTATCTCTTTCCACAGCAAGGGACCTCAGAGCCCTCTTTCTTTGTTTCAAGGTTCCTCGCTTGAGTCCATGTGACTCATCCCAGCGCCACCTTTCTCTCACTAAGAAAATAAAACCCTAACTCTTAGGCTTATAATCTTAAATTTCTAGTGGATTCTTGCCCACCAGAGTTTGACCAGTCAGCCCACTTTTGTCATGCCAGCAATAGCATGGATTATTTTTTTATTTCCCACAACAGCTGTTGACCAATGTGGGGCATGAACTCATGAATCTGAGATTAAGAGTTTCATGTTTTACCGACCAAGCTATCTAGGCTCTGGTGGGCAATGGCTAGCCCATTCTCATCTCATGGAGACTCTCTAACTCAGAGCTCTGAAATCTCACTGTTGCAGGAAATATTTAAAAAGCTGCACCATCCTGCATTATACTCAGCTACTCTTGGGCCCCGGCCTTGCAGAACCCCCAAGAGAGTCCTGCTTCCCTGTGGAGGCCTTCACAGCCCTAAGAAGTACCAGCTTGGAATATTGCCCCACCAATTCTTAGCCAGTAGGATTTGCCTGACACTGACATCAATTGTCTGGTCTACATCTCCCTCCACCCCTACCTTCCCAAGAAGTTCTGCTGCCATCAGGATCATCCAGCCAACACAGGGAAATCTAGATCCTTAAAGGACAGACTAAGAACACAACCAATAAGACCCAGGGCAATATGGAACCATCAGAGTCCAGCTAACCCACTATAGCAAACCCTGGATATCCTAATGAAACTGAAGCATAAGAAAATTATCTTAAATCAAATCTTATAACAATGATAGAGGCCTTTAAAGAGGAAATGAATAGACCCCTTAAAAATACAATAAAATGGGTAAAAGATATAAATAAAATGGTCCAAGACCTGAAAAGGGAAATAGAAGCCCTAAAGAAAACACTAACAGAGGCAATTTTGGAGATGGAAAACCTAGGAAATAGAACAGGAACTACAGACATAAACATCACCAACAGAATACAGGAGATAGAAGAAAGAATCTCAAGCATAGCTGATACAGTAGAAGAAATCAATAGATTGGTCAAAAAATGCAAAGTGTAAAAAGTTCATGATGTAAAACAGCCAGAAAATTTGAGGCACTATGAAAAGTCCAAACCTAATGATAGGAATAAGGAAGAAGGAGTCCCAGCTTAAAGGCCCAGGAAACATCTTCAACAAAATCATAGAAGAAAGTTTCCCTAACATAAAGAAAGAGATGCTTATAAATGTGCAAGAAGCTTTCAGAACACCAAATAGATTGGACCAGAAAAGAAAATACTTCTGTCACATAATAACCAAAACACTAAATGTACAGAACAAAGAACGAATATTAAAAGCTGCAAAGAGAAAAGGCCAAGTAACATAAAGGCAGATCTATCAGAATTACATGTGATTTCTCAACTGAGACTCTAAAAGCTAGAAGGGCTTGGGCAGATGTCTTGCAAACCATAAGAGACCACAGATGTCAGCCCAGGTTACTATACCTAGCAAAACTGTCCATCACCTTAGATGGAGAGACCAAGATATTCCATGACAAAACCATATTTCAACAATATCTTTCCATTAAAATTACAAAGAATTAACAAAGAATATTCAACAGAGGAAAGGAAAAAAAATCACATGATTATCACATTAGATGCTGAAAAAGCCTTTGATAAAATCCAACAGCCCTTCATGTAAAATGTATTAGAGAAGTCAGGGAAATTAGAGAAATAGGATCACATACCTAAACATAATCAAAGCAATATACAGCAAGCCAATACCCAACATCAAACTAAATGGAGAAAAACTTAAAGCATTTCCACTAAAAACAGGAACAAGATAAGACTACCCACTCTCTTCCTATCTATTCAATATGGTACTTGAGGTTCTAGCCAGAGCAATAAGTCAACTAAAGAAGATCAAGGGGATCCAAATTGGAAAGGAAGACGTTAAAGTATCACTATTTGCAAATGATATGATAGTATATATAAGTGACCCCAAAAATTCGACCAGAGAACTCCAACAGCTTATAAACACCTTCAGCAAAGTGACTAGCTATAACATTAACTCAAAGAAATCAGTAGGCCTCCTTTATACAAGTGATAAATGGGCCAAGAAAGAAATTAGGCAACAATACCCTCTATAATAGCCATGAATAGTGTAAAATATCTTGTAACTCTAACCAAGCAAGTAAAAGATCTGTATGACAAGAACTTCAAGTCTCTGAAGAAAAAATATGAAGAAGATATCAGAAGACGGAAAGCTCTCCCATGCTCATGGATTGGTAGGATTAACAGTGAAAATGGTCATTTTACCAAAAGCAATCTACAGATTCAATGCAATCCCCATCAAAATTCCAACACATATTTTATAGACCTTGAAAAAAGGATTCTCAACTTCATATAGAAAAACAAAAAACCCAGGAGCCAAAACAGTCCTGATCAATAAAAGAACCTCTGGAGTTATCATCATCCCCGCCCTCAAGCCGTGCTACAGAACAAGAGTGGTAAAAACTGCATGGTATTTGTACAGAAACAGATACATTGATCAATGGAATCCAATCGAAAGCCTGGAAATAAACCTACAGACTTGATTTTTGATAAAGAATCCAAAACCATATAATGGGAAAAAGAAACACAACAAATGGTGCTGTTATAACTGGATGTCTGCATGTAAAAGAATGCAAATACATCCATATTTATCACTCTGCATAAAATTCAAGTCTAAGTGGCTCAAGGACCTCAAGATAAAACTGGATACATGAAATCTCATAGAAGAGAAAGTGAGAAGTACCCTTGAACACACTGGTACAGGAGACAATTTCCTAAACAGAACAACAATGGCTCAAGCTCCAAGATCAACAATTGATAAATGGGATCTCATAAAACTGCAAAGCTTTTGTATGGCAAAGGACACTGCCAATAGGACAAAACAGCAGCCTATAGATTGGGAAAAGTACATCTGACAAAGGGCTACTATCCAAAATTTACAGAGAACTCAAGAAGTTAGACACCAATAACCCAAGGCCCCTGGCATACACAGCAGGGAACTGCCTGGTCTGGTCTCAGAGACAGAAGATGTACCTAACCCTCGAGAGATTTGAGGTCTTAGGGTGTGGGGAGGTCTGGTGAGGTAGGGATGGGGATGGGGGTTGGGGAGTGGGGACATCCTCTTGGAGATGGGAGGCAGGAGGTATGGGATGGAGAGTGGTTGGTGATCAGACTGGGAGGGGGATGAAGACTGGACTGTAAAAAAGGATTAAAAAACAAAAAAATGAAAAATATCTTTAAAAATAAAAAAATGATATTTTAAAAAATGGGGTAGAGAATTAACAGAGAATATTCAGCAGAGGAATCTCAACAGAGGAATCTCAAATGACCAAGAAGCAATTAAAAAATGTTCAAAGTTTTTAGTCATCAGGGAAATGCAAATCAAAACAATTCTGAGGTTCCATCTTACACCCTTCACAATGACTAAGATTAAAAAAAAACCTCAAGAGCTGGTGAGGATGTAGAGCAAGGAGAACACTCCTCATTGCTGGTGTGAGTGTAAACTTGTACAACCACTTTGGAAATCAGTTTGATGGTTTCTTAGAAAATTGGGAATAGTTCTACCTCTAGACTCATTTATACCATTCTTGTACGTATATACCCAAAAGATGCTCCAAAAACACCTACAAAGACACTTGCTCATCTATGTTCATAGCAGCTTTATTTGTAATAGCCAGAAACTGGAAACAACCTAGATGTCCCTTAGCTGAAGAATGGATAAAGAAACTATGGTACATCTACACAATGGAATATACTATTCAGCCATTAAAAACAAAGACATCATGAATTTTGCAGGCAAATGGATAGCACTTGAGAATATTATCCTGAGTGAAGTAACTCAGTGACAGAAAGACATGTATGGTACATACTCATTTATAAGTGGGTATTATCCATAGTGTAGAATAACCATGCTACAATCCACAGACCCAAAGAAACTGGGTAATAAAGAGGTCTCAGGGAAGGATAGGAGCATCTCACTCAGAAGGGGAAACTAAATAGTCTTTAGATATGAATGGAATGAAGGAACTGAGTAAGAGAGAGGAGGATGGTGACCAGATGTGGGGAGAGGGATGTGGGAGAGGGTTGGGAGTGAGAATGGAAACCAATGGGGGGATATCTCTGGTGACTAGCTGGAGGCCTGGGACAGGGGAAGATATGGGGAGTTTATGGGGGTGATTCTATCTGAGATTCTACCAGAAAGGGGTATATAGACTGAAGTGGACCTCTTGTAGCCAGGCCGGACTTCTAGAGGAGGGAGGCAGACATCAATCCATCCACAAAACCTTCAACCCAAAATTTATCCTGCCTACCAGATGTGCAGGAATAAAGATGTAGCAGAGACCTAAAGAACAGCCAACCAAGCTTGCTGGGCGTGATGGTGCAAGCCTTTAATCCCAGCACATGGGAGGCAGAGGCAGGTAGATCTCTGAGTTTGAGGCCAGCCTGGTCTACAGAGTGAGTTCCAGGACAGCCAGGGCTGTACAAAAAACCAAAAACCAAAAACCAAAAAAAAAAAAAAAAAAAAAGAGTAAAGTTGCTTAACTTTTAATATTGGAGGATAAGTTATAATACTCTGCTATACTTGAAGACAAGAATCTAACATAAGTATTTCCAGAGAGACTTCTTCCAGCAGCAGATGGAGGCAGATGCAGAGATCCAC
>NC_034592.1:26487011-26506961 GCF_900095145.1 Mus pahari
AGTGAGTTCCAGGACAGCCAGGGCTGTACAAAAAACAAAAAAAAAAAAAAAAAAAAAAAAAAAAAAAAAAAAGGACTGCCAACCATGACAGTCCCAACTTGGACACTATTAATAATACTCTGCTATACTTGAAGACAAGAATCTAACATAAGTATTTCCAGAGAGACTTCTTCCAGCAGCAGATGGAGGCAGATGCAGAGATCCACAACCAATCATCAGGTGTAGTCTGGGGAGTCTTGTGGAAGAGTTGGGATAGAAATGAGAACTTCAGAGAGGTCAAGGAAATCATAAGAAGACTCACAGAGTTAACTAACTTGGAAACATAGGACCTCACAGAGCCTGGCCATCAACCAGGGAGCTTGTAGGAACTGGACCTAGACTCCCTACATATTTGTAGCAGATGTACAGCTTGGTCTTCTTATGGGTCCCCTGACAAGTGGAATGGGGTCTGTCTCAGTCTGTGTTCCCTGCCATTGGATCCCCTTCCTCTACCTGGACTGCCTGGTTGGGCCTCAGTGGGAGAGAATGTGTTTAGTCCTGTTGGGACTAGATGTCCCAGGTTGGGGTAGTACCAAAGGGGGGCTCCCCTTCTCTAAGTAGAAGAGGATGGGAAATGGGGGGAGGAATTTGTAAGGGTAGGAGGGAGGAGGGAGGGGGCTGTGATTATGATGTAAAGAGAATACAAAACATATAAAAACAAACAAACAAAAAGAATGAATGCAACATTAGAGAATTTACTTTTCTATATATGTGAACATTCCAGTGATGTTAAACTCTCTTCTTTAAACCTGTAAAAGTTATAATTTATTTGTGTTTAATTAAATTTAATAATGAGGGGGTAGGAAGCCTAATAACTTTTTTCCCCATTCAGGTCCGCATTCTCAAAAGCTAAAGAGTCAATTAGTACCTCTTGCATCTAGATCTGATTTACAGCTCAAGTTAATCTTTGTAAAAAATCAGTAAAAGATTTATCAGCCCTGGATTATTTTGACATCTTCCTTGTTGTTCAACCTTGTCCCAAGCATTTAAATCTACTGTACAACATCGCTCTCAGGTGGCATCATCAGAATCTGTATTTGCAACTCAGCATACTGACTTCCACCTAGCCATGATCCTTGATAATATTAATACCTCTAGTCCCGTTCCATAGCTGAAGCCTCTTCTTTCTACCAGGTCAACTACTGCAGCTGAGGGCCAGCTTCCAATATAGCTGTCATTAAGTCTTTCCAATCTTTTGGAATTACATGATTTTGTGTGGCCCAGTTATTTAGTACTTGTTTCACATAGGGTGAGTGCATTCCATATTCTACCATTGCTCCCCTTAGATCTAGCATTTTTATGAGTTACCATCCAAATTCATCATAATCTTATGGGTTTCTTCCATCTGAAGTTAGCTGGGAAAGCTAATAGGTCTGGACTGCCATTCTTCAATCTGCTCACAAGGTGGCTCTGTAGGCTTTAGAT
This sequence comes from Mus pahari, assembly GCF_900095145.1. Taxonomy (NCBI): domain Eukaryota; kingdom Metazoa; phylum Chordata; class Mammalia; order Rodentia; family Muridae; genus Mus; species Mus pahari. Next base: position 26,488,476 of record NC_034592.1, read on the forward strand.
TGGATTCCCCTGACCTAGCTAGAGAAACCTGTTGATTTTGATTTAAAGGATAATCTAATTTCTGTTCCATAGCTTGCAACTTAGCATCCCACCTCTCTGTTCTCTTTATCTGAGTCTGCATTACTCTGACCTTTCTTAAAGAGGGCACAGAAAACTGACCATTACCGAACAAAGTGTAACTAGCTAAAATCTAGAGAGATAAAGATAATTCTCAGAGATGTTTTAAGTCTTTGTACCCCAATTAGAGATAGTTAATCTCTAGATACAAGAGAGAATGGGTTTGAGATAAACAGTTCTCCCTGTCTACCCAGGGATGCTTAGGCCGAGGAGAAGGAAAATACATGTAAGCTGTTTCAGAGCTCTCCTAGGGACAGGAGGAGATCAGGAGATGCCCTGCCTCCTCTCTGGCTCCTACTGAAAGAATGCTTATTAATTGCTTGCATTGTTTTTCTATACTAGGTGTTCCCAATCAGATTAAAACAGATAATGGAACTGGCTATTGCAGCCAAGCATTTGAGACTTTCTGTTGACAACTTAATATTACTCATACTACTGGGATTCCTTATAATCCTCAAGGACAAAGTATTGAGAAACAGGTATTGTGGAACTTTCTGAGTGCCTTGACAATGGCGAAAGGAAAGCTGTATTGGACATATGTTCTTGACCCACCTTTGCTTGCCTGTATCCCAGACTGGACAAGCTGCCTTGCTTCAAGCTTTTAGACCTTATAGGACAGAGAACATGGAGACCGTGGAAACTGCCTTCAAAAAATTAATCAAGAAAAGACGTTATAATGACTCTTCTCTTTCCTTTAATGTAACCAGTTATTATGATTCAGTCATGAACTGGTCTAGAAATCAATCCAATATTGGAAATAAAAGTCTTCATTTGGAAGACTGGTTCTGGATATTTTCAAAGACAGATTTTAAAAATTCACAACTGCCTCATGTGAAGTTACATTTGCAGTGGATAAAATTGGGACAGGATCCAAACTTCAAACATGTGTTAGTGCATGTGTTAAGACTCCTAATCTTTTATTAGTTGGTCATGTTAAAATTACTCTTGTTTCTTCTACAGTATTTAATGTGAGTTGTATTGCTTGTACACTTTCTAACTGTGTTAATGTGTTGAAATCTGACATGTCTGTTATGGTGGTCTATCAATCAGTTTTTGTTTTATTGCCTGGGAGTATTGCAGGATGTTGATATTCTGAGAAAAGCTTGTAGATAATGGAAGAAGTGAGTCTGGCTTTAAGCAGAAGCAAGTGGGTAGTAGGTTTGATTATAGCTGGTATAGCAGCTTTAATTACATTAATAGCTAGGACCACTGCTTCAGCAATTGCTTTGGCACAAGACGTTAAGAGAGCTACTTTTGTTAATCCTTTAGCAAAAAAATGTTACTAATGTTTTGAGTATTCAAGAGGATTTAGATAGGCATTTGGAACAACAGATTGATGCTCTTTATGATACTATTCAAATTATTGGAGAGGAGGTTCAGAGTTTAAGAGTAAGAAGCCATCTTGAGTGGTATGCTAAATTCCAATGGATTTGTGTTACTTCTAAACTTTACAATGATAGTCACTATAATTGGGAAAAGGTTCAAAGATACTTCCAGGCTATTTGGCATAATTCTAACACATCTCTGAATTTTTTGACCTTGCATACTGAGATTTTGAATGTAAAGAATACTGCTCTGCTGAACTTTGATGCTGCAGATATTGCTGATAAAATTATTCATGGCCTGAGGTCAGTATTCCCATCTTGGTCAAGCTTCAAGGATGGCATATATAGTTTGATCATGCTAGCCCTCCTTGTCCTGGGAATACTTTTATTCCTGACCACTGTGATAAAACTTGCCTTTAACAACTTCAATATGTTGGTGGCCAAAATACATGGCTTGAAACTAAAAATGGATCCACATACAGAGTTATTAATTTAACAGACTGGCAAGCCAAGATTCTGCACAGAACCTTACCAATCTAAGACAGAATAGCATTGCTTTTGATAATGCATAGTCCATGATAGGTAAGGAAGGCATTCTTGTCAGAATGACCTAAGACAGGCTCAGTCTTGGTATGAGATAAAAAAACAGGGGAGATGTGGAGAGCTTTTTGGATCTGTTTGCTTCTAGATACTTGATGGGAATTTGACTTCAAGCAAGGACAAAAGAAGTAAGTTCAAGGTGGAATCTGACTCTGGGCCAGGCCTCAGGAAATAGGCCCAGATTAAGAACATTTAAATTTGAGTTAATACAAAGCTCAGAGGGGCTCAGCAGAGGCTTGTGTGGAATTCCTTTTGTCTTGGTCATCCTGACTAGCCCTAGAAAGGTGTTTATTGGGTTTTGTTTATTGCTTTGCTTGTTCCTTGACCCAGACCTGATCTTATCATTTTGCATGTACTTAAAGTGGTATAAAAGTAGACTGGAAAAAAATAAAATTGCTTCAGCCTCAGAACTGGCTGGGGTCATGCTACAATGTTGTGTAACTGCCTGTTTTTTTTTTTTTTTAAATTCTCACTCCTGTCCTGGAGAACCTGTTGACTGATTAAGCTCTAAGCTGGCTTGGTCATAGATATCTGTTAAATCCATTTGGTTTATAACTTCTATTAGCTTCACTGTTTCTCTGTTTAGTTTCTGTTTCAATGACCTGTCCATTATTGAGAGTGGGGTGTTGAAGTCTCCCACTCTTATTGTGTGAAGTTCAATGTGTGTTTTGAGCTTTAGTAAAGTTTCTTTTACAAACATGGGTGCCTGTAAACTTAGGCTTGTATGAATATCAAAATCAATGCTATTTTAATAGAGTCTCTGCATGTTATAAGAAACAAAGTGTTTTACCCTTTTTCAAGATAAAGAAAAGTTTCATAATATGTCAAATAAATAGAAAAAAAGAATTGCTACTGTGTTTACATTGTCACAAAAATGACAAGCTTTATAAACTGGAATAATTGCTTTAGAGCAATCTATAAATTGATTTTAATAGCAGCAAAGAAAGAATTGCCAAGTATTCTAAAATACTTATTTGAAGTGTCCTCTGAAATTTGAGAAAAATTTACAAACTGCATGCATAACAACAGAGATGCCAGATATGGTCAGTGTGTGAAATGTCAGATGATCAGTATGCTGACATAGTGCAAAAGCAGTGCCTGCAGACAGCTGTGACATTTCTGGCTCATGAAGACCCCTTCAGGATATGCTAGCCTGCATGTCCCTGTTCTCCTCTGTACTCACAGCTCTTAGAGTGTTTGTGAAGCACCAAGAGACTCCAATTGTGAAGGCCAACAGCTAGACTCTCAGCTAAATTCTGCACATCACCTTGACATTTTGTTTTTTCTGTCCCTTGCTCCATATTGAACATCACCAAGCAGTTACCTGTGCCATGCAGCAGACAACATTTGGAGTTCTATTCACTATGGCTGTTCTAGAATATATGATTTTAGAATCCTCCTGGTCCAGGAAGAAAAATGAGTACTATGATGATGTCAGAGCACCTAAATTCATTAATCCTTTGGTGTTGATTCTATTTATTCTCTGGAATGTGGTTAGAAGCACTTCCTCCCTTTGTTAATACAGATACACACACTGACCATGGCCACATCATCACTGTATGCAAGAAGGTCTCAGCCACTGCCTTCCTCTGTATTCTTGAAGATCTGGGCTCTCTGGCTCTCAGGAGCTGCACTGTAGCTTTCAGTGACAGATTACCTGACTCTTAAATGAAGCCAAGTTCCTGACCTTCAGTATGTTGCTATTAGTGCCATGGTGACTTTTCTCCTTGTCTACCTTAGTACTCAGGGGCAAGTCATGATGGCTGTCTTTTCCATCTTGGCCTGTAATGCAGACATGCATTTTTTTTTCCCAGAATGCTACATTAATTTGCTCATGTATGATAAAATTATTTTAAAAATTTCAGGTTTATCCACATAGCAACATATACTTGAAGAACTGGGTAGGAGGAAATGGGGCTGGACATAATCAAAATACATTGCATGCATACATGAAAGTTTTATTAAATAAAAATTTCAAGGATAAGAAAAGTCTATGAACTCCCGATTTTCTAAAAATATAAGTCATTTGCTAAGTTGCTAAATTGCCTGAGATAAAATTGTACTATTATAGCTGGCAGATATTATATGTTATCTCCACAAATAAATCAGTTATTTTTCTTAAATAATATTAGTGGGGCAGAGTACAAACTATTATTAATACTCATCCTGTCATTTTCTCCTATGGGTGAGTCATCTATCAGTTTACTTGACATAAGCCTCCTGTGATAGATATTTTTCTTGTCAACCTCCTCAAATTTGGATCACTTGAGTCAGAAGCCTCATCTGAAGAGTTGTTAGAATACACTTTATTGATGTGGGAAGACCCAGCCCAAACATGGGTGACATTTTTAAAAATTAGATATTTTCTTCATTTACATTTCAAATGTTATCCCCAAAGTCTCCTATACCCTCCCCCCACCATGCTCTCCACCCACCCACTCCTGCTTCCTGGCCCTGGCATTCCCCTGTACTGTGCCATATGATCTTTGCAAGACCAAGGGCCTCTCTTCCCACTGATGGCTGACTAGGCCATCCTCTGCTACATATGCAACTAGAGACACAGCTCTGGGGGTGGGGTCCTGGTTAGTTCATATTGTTGTTCCTCCTATAGGGTTGCAGACCCTTTAAGCTCCTTGGGTACTTTCTCTAGCTCCTTCATTAGAGGTCCTGTGTTCCATCCAATAGATGACTGTGAGCATCCACTTCTGTATTTGCCAGGCACTGGCATAGCCTCACAAGAGATAACTATATCATGGTCCTGTCAGCAAAATCTTTCTGGCATATGCAATAGTGTCTGGGTTTGGTGATTGTATATGGGATGGATCCCCAGGTGGGGCAGTCTCTGGATGGTCCTTTCTTCCATCTCAGCTTAAGGGAGTACTACTCAGCAATTAAAAACAATGAATTCATGAAATTCTTAGGCAAATGGATGGATCTGGAGGATACATCCTGAGTGAGGTAACCCAATCACAAAAGAACACACATGATATACACTCACTGATAAAAATGAATTCATGAAATTCTTAGACAAATGGATGGATCTGGAGGATATTATCCTGANTGAGGTAACCCAATCACAAAAGAACACACACATGATATATACTCACTGATAAGCGGATATTAGCCCAGAAACTTAGATTACCCAAGATACAATTTGCAAAACACATGAAACTCAACAAGAAGGAAGACCAAAGTGTGGATGCTTCATTCCTTCTTAGAATGGGAAACAAAATTCCCATTGAAGCAGTTACAGAGACAAAGTTTGGAGCTGAGACTGGTGACATCTAGTAGCAGCTCAGCTAAAGAGGGTATGACTTCTCTCTGGTACACTTGACCTTTAATCATGTTTCCAAACTGATTTTCCCCATAGTGGCTGGTGATGATTGGTTTACTTACATCAAGAATCAGTATTTCAAGCTCCACTCTATGGAAAAGAAGCCAAAAGGTGTTTCCTGACTCTGAAATACCACAAATAAAACCCTTACCCCATGTCTTAAAGGTCCTTTTCCTGAATATTGAGATCCAAATGCAGACCACCAAACAAGAATTAGTGATGTTATTGGGTCCTTTGAGTTATTAGAATAGTGAATCTCTATGGAGTAAGGTCATTCTCCCCCTTTTAGACCAATAAAGGCTCTTATATTAATGAACTATATACAATAATAACAATTATGAAAACTATCAGGTAAAAATTACATTTGCAATATCCAGTCCATTTGTATTTGGCCACATTGGAGAAAGTACTCTATTATTTATCCTATCTCAGAGAGTCCAAAGCTATGTACCTAGTTCACTTTCTATCATAACCTGCATTTATCAACTCTAAATAACTTTAATAGGAGAAGTGATCTCTAAAGGTTTTAAGAAAATCCAAACAGCCAAATGTCTTAGTTGGGGTAATCAAAGTAATTTTTTAAAAAAGTAAGTAGAACTAACCTAGTTCCTAAAGAAGGCCTGTGCCTTCTGGAATATGCAGAAGATCTGTCAAAGGCTGGCACTGGACAAATGAACGTAGATTAGCAAGAGACAGGCAGGGTAACCCCTGGTTGGCAAAAACCCAGGGGAGCCTGTTGCAGGCCCCAATATCAGACTCAAATTAGCCATCTCAGGTCAGCAGCAAAGGGTGGATATGAGGTAACGAAACATTGAGTGGGATTTGGGTGCATGATGTGAAACTCACAAAGAATCAATGCAGTTTAAAAATTTCTAAAAAAAAAAAAAAATGTTGGGCCTTATGAGAAAGGCACGCAAGGTCATTATTGGTTTTGGTTATTTTAGGAGCAACCATAGAGGTGAAGCAAGCCTGTAAGAGTGATGTGACATGAACACTTTTTTTTTTTCGTCGAATTGGTGTGAACAGAATATTTGAAGAAGCATCTCCAGAGACATGAATATAGATTTATGTTGTCAAATTCTGAAACTATAGTAATAGTTATTTGTCAAGGGCCATTTGATGCTGTCCCTCATAGATTAGTTCCCAAGAGAAATAGTCTAGTATCTAATTTAGAATGACTGGGACATTGTATGTTTTTAGTCTTACTAGTCTTTCATGAGGTGAAATTTTCCTTGCAGAAATTGAACAGGACTGTGAGTTAGATGTGCCAGTTAGTGGACTTTTGGACAAGTGTAAGACAGAGGGGAGGCTGGGCACGTGCTCCAAGGTCTCAGACAATCCTAAATGAACACACATACTGATGATTAAAATTGTGAAGACATAGAATGAATTATTTGTTCAGCCTAGAAAACAAACCTTATGGATAACTTTATTATTTTTAGGTATTTAGGCTGTGTCCTAACACAATGATGGTAATGGGTGTAAAGGCAGAATCAGCAAAAATCTTAACTGGAAAAGGACCTAGGACCTTTATGATTGTGTATGTTATTCTTTGGGCAGAGCAATAAGTAGTATGAAAAGCAGGTTGATCAGACCCTGTGCACATAGCCTTGCATTGCTTTATTCCATCTGTGAAATAAGCAGAAACATTAATGATAGGGGAAGTGACAAGTTTAGAAAGGAGATCCCACTGACTATGTTTCAAAAATGTAAACAATTTTCCAGAAAGATAATGAGAATTATGTTCAAGATAATGTAAAAGTGAAAGTTTCCATCAAACATATTCTTCATTAGGCAAAATTTTATATTTCATTAGCATATATCAACTGTATAAAATAATAGGTTTCATTATGATATCCTCACATATGTATGTAAAGTATATATTTTTTTATCAGTCAGCTTTGTGATATTTGCCAACATGTTGTAGAAAGCATGTTAATAGTTAGTATTTCATTATGCACCTTGTGCACTAACTAGTTGTTTTAACCTATGTATAAGAATCTATGTAGTCTTAGATCACAAGAAAAAACTCATTATTCATTGTTCTTGTTTTATAAAAAATAGACAGCATGTTGAGCAATTCAGCAATCAGCCATCAATGAGCCATGATTGCAATGACAGATGAAACCTTTCCCTTGAATTGCCTTGGGCAAATAATCATAATTTCCCTGATACTAGCAATGCCATGATTAAGAAAATCTTATTCTAATAATTTAGAAAATTAAATCCTAGCTCTATGTGATCTATGGAGAAAAGAAATGTTTTTTTTATATTGACAAGTAGTTTGGAGTTAAAGCAGATATTATACGTAAGTAATCAAAAGTTCACATATTAAAAGCTGGAATATCAAATAATTGTCAAAAGTTGTTTTTATCCATCTCTCAATATTATGTTTTTAATTTAAGGAATTTCAAATGATTTACCTTCTAAAATGAAAAACTTGGTCAGGTCATTTGATCAGATCATTTGCTGTAACTGCCTCAAATTATAGTCTGTTAGATTTACATTTAAAACCTTCTGACATAGAAAATCAGATCATGATGACTGCCACCAGATGTCATCCTTACTCCATTTTAAAGACATTTGAAAATATTCCTGAGGCATTTTAAAGTCATACATAGACATTGCTTTATGTTCAGCCTTTTAGTTTGAAACAGCAAATATTCCAAGTACCTGGAGTTCTTATCATACATGATTTTTCACAATGATCTAAGTGTATAATGAAAATGTAATTGTGCCAATCATCTGAGCACAGAACTTTTCCCACAAGGAATGAAGTCCACTCAAAGGAGCTTTATCATGTGTGTGTGTGCACTGTGATGCAGTGTCAAGGTTGACAAGACTGGAGGATAAGAGTCAGGGTCAAGACCATGAAACACATACAAGGTACCAATGAAGTGGCTACTTGGTGAGGGAGTAGGAGAAGCCACTGGAGACCCTGAGGAGCCGCCTCAGGTCATTTGACAGTGCTACTCGTGTTTGTGGCATGTGGGAGTTGGCAGTCCTGGATCAGTGGCCCCATTTAAAAGGTGCTTCCATATTGTTTACTGTGAGAATAGTTCTCCATTGTTGCATCAAATGTTGTCCTCATTGGTTTTTGGCCACATCCAATATCAAAGGCTTTAAAACAGCAATAAGAACTCTATAGATCCTGTTAGGAGAGTACTAAACATCCCAGTTTGTAAAAATTGCACACTTAGATTGGGAATTAACAAAAAATAAGGTTGTTTTATTTTTAAATCACCAACTTCAATGCCAAGAAAAGCCATAAGATCTCCCCAACTTTCATCAAATTTCCAGCCATTGTTGCCCAAGGACCAAGGGTGGGGCCATCACCAAGTTTCCAGAATTGGAGGGTAGCCTCATGTATCAAATATACAAGTGTGAAACCAGAACAGGAGCCAGATTGTTGTTAAGGAAGCAAATTGTTGCTAAATCTCAATATGCTACAAGAATAGGTCTCTCTCTCTCTCTCTCTCTCTCTCTCTCTCTCTCTCTCTCCCTCCCTCTCTTCTCTCCCTCCCTCTCTTCTTTCTTTCTTTCTTTCTTTCTTTTCATTTGTTGTTTAAGATAAGGCTTCTATATGTATCCTTGGTTGTTCTGGAACTCACTCTGTAGACCAGAATGGCCTCAAACTCACACAGATCCACCTGACTTTGCTTCCTGCGTTGTGGGGCAGTGGACCATGCCAGGAAACTTGGTAAGGCTGAGTGGGTCTGAGGTGCCAGCACTCAGGTACCCACTGAATGGTAGGCATCTCTGGTCCCTACTAGATTCCTGGCCTGGAGGACATGACACACTTCCCATATAGGAAATGTGACCTGTTGTTGTTCCCTAGCCCAGAACAGAGGTATGTAGAGGACCTGAGGTTTTAGCCAATTAGCTTTACTTCTCCGACATTCCTCCCTGTAAAAGGTATTTATTTAATCTCTGATCCACCCTGAGAAGTGGGTATGCATCCGTTTTCCACGATGAATAGTCAATAAATGATATGGATAAACAAGGACTGTCTCCTTCATCAAGGACCACCATAGGAGGCATGGAGAAAGCCTGACTATAGAGCTGCAGCTTAAGTCTCCCGCAGGAGGCCTCTCTGTGCTCCCAGACAATCACCAGCAAGGTAAGGACAATCACCAATATATTAAGCCAGAGTTCCCATTTCCCCAGCCTTGGTTTGTCATTGTCCTCAACCCCAATTCTCCATGACCCAGTGAAGCCTGAATGTCCAGGAGTTTGGGAGACCCTTGTCCTGGTCTGGTTGTGGGCCCGTGGACCCCAGCCCTTTATTCCCAACTCCTCTGTGTGGTTTTCCAGCTGCAACTGGATGTCTGAGAGCTTAGGAACCTCAGCTTCGGCCTCCCACATTTTAAACTGTGTTTTGCAACCCTTGAGCAGTCTCAGTTCTTCCCTAAAGCCCAGTCAGGGGTGCAGGGTAAATGCAGTCTAGCTCCTAGAGCTCCTTGAAGCTTTTCCTCACCCACGTGGTGGCAGGGCGAAACACAGACCACACTGAGTCCTGGGATTGTTTCTAGATAAGAATAAGTTTCTATTTCCTAAATATGGTGTAACTGACAAAACATGTTTCTGAACCTTGATGAACTTGTGACCCCATGATGATGACTACCCCTTACGTTGCTTAGCTCGTGACCTCATTATATACGGCTGCCTTTTGCCTTGCCAAATATGTCTTCAGGATACCTGGATCCACACCCTTGACCACCTACCCCATGATGCATGACTCTCCTCCTATGTGTTGTATATTTGTGCTTTTATTCTTACTTTACACTCTATTTTCTTTAATAGCCAATTATCTCACCCCTGCAAACATATAGCTGTTAGCCTTATGGCTCTTCCCTTGAAAAGCCAGTAAGGAGCTGCTCTCTCAAACCCTGAATTAGCACTCTAGCCAGTCCTGGGCATACCTCTAAGATAAAGTTTTCTCAATCATGGGTTTGATCTTCCTCCTAGAATATCCGGGATTAAAACAAGGACCCCGATTAGCCCAATGCCTTCCTCTCGTTACGTTAGGGCTGTATACTGGTGCCTTTTCCATCTATTTGCTTTTCTTTTTCTTTCCCTAAAGTTCCTTTTCCTGGGACTCACTGTGCCACAACAAATACATTTCAGTGGTTTTACTTTTTGTTTGAGGGTGACAGTTTTAAACCTGATCTTCTCGAAGAGAAAAGACCAAGTCCACAATTGTCCTATTAAAGCAAACTGTATTTGGGAGTGCACCCAGGACTGGCAGTTGATGGCCTTATCCTAAATCGGTATTTGAGAGAGCACCCCCCACTGGCCTCTTGAAGACCCTCATGTAGGAGAGATAAGGTATTCACAGGAGTGAAAGGGTTGGCTGCTAAACATTGTTAAAAGGATACAAAGAAAAGAGGTGGAACAAAGGGAAGGATATTCATCATGTGAATTGGGTTGCAAGGAGTTTACATCAGACCCAAGAAATAGGAACTTAGGCTTAATTACAAATAAAAACCTTATTTAGGAAGGACTTAACTCAAGACAAACAGAAACCTCTTCTTATTACAAATAGAAATATTTTTTCTTTCTTTTATTGGATATTTTATTTATTGCAATTCAAGTGTTATCCCGTTTCCCAATTTCCTCCCTAGAGCCCCCATATCCCATCCCCCATCCTCCTGCTCTATGAGGGTGTACCCCCACCCACCCACCCATTTCCGACACTCTGGATCTGCGACACTCTGGCCTTGCATTCCCCTACACTTGGGCATTGAGCTTTCATGGGACCAAGGGCCTCTTCTCCCATTGATGCCCTACAAGGCTATCCTTTGCTATATATATGGCTGGAGCCATGGATCTCTCCAAGTATACTCCTTGGTTAGTGGTTTAGACCCTGGGAGCTCTGGTTGGCTGATATTGTTGTTCTTCTTATGGGGTTGCAAGCTCTTTCAGTTCCTTTAGTTCTTTCTCTAACTGCTCCATTGGGGACCCCTTGATCAGTTCAATGGCTGGCTATGAGCATCCACCTCTATATATGTCAGGCTCTGGCAGAGCTTCTCAGGATACAGCTATATCAGGCCCCTGTCAGCATGCATATCTTGGTATCCACAATAGTGCCTGTGTTTGGTAACTGTATACGGGATGGATCCCCAGGTGGGGCAGTCTCTGGATGGCCTTTCCTTCAGTCTCTGCTTCACACTTTGTCTCCGTATTTCCTCCCTTAAGTATTTTGTTATCCCTTCTAAGAAGGGCCAAAGGACCCACAGTTTCTTTAGTTTTCCTTTTTCTTGAGTTTCATGTGGTGTGTGAATTATATCTTGGATATTCTGAGCTTTTGGGCTAATATCCACTTATCAGTGAGTGCATACCATGTGTGTTCTTTTGTGATTGGGTTACCTCACTCAGGATGATATTTCCTACTTCCATCCATTTGCCTAAAAATTTCATGAATTCATTGTTTTTTTTTTTCATTTTCATTAGATATTGTCTTCATTTACATTTCAAATGCTAACCCAAAATTCCCATATACCCTCCCCCCCCCCCGGCCTGCTCTCCTACCCACCCACTCCCACTTCTTGGTCCTGGTGTTCCCCTGTACTGGGGCATAAAGTTTGCAAGACCAAGGGGCCTCTCTTCCCAATGATGGCCGACTAGGCCATCTTCTGCTACAAATGCAACTACTCTGGAAATTAGTCTGGCAGTACTTTCTCTAGCTCCTCCATTGGGGGTCCTGTGTTCCATCCAATAGCTGGCTGTGAGCATCCACTTCTGTGTTTGCCAGGCACTGGCATAGCCTCACAAGAGGCCGCTATATCAGGGTCCCTTCAGCAGAATCTTGCTGGCATGTGCAATAGTGTCTAGGTTTGGTGGCTTCTCTGGCTTGCCACTCTGGAGCTCAGACAGATTCTATCCTATGCTCTGACTAGCTCTATGCCAAACCTGCTGCTGTCTTTGGTGGTTGTCCCAAGGTCCTGTGATCTCCAAGAATTTAGGGTCTTCTGCTACAACTAAGGCTGTACTTTTAACAATAGCCTCTCCTAGGCATTCTTCCTGGTGCAAAGCCTCAACATTTCTCCAAATCCTGTGTCAACTGCTACTGTAGTTGCATCTTCACTAATGGCTTTTCCTGGTCTTTCACAGTGCCAAGGCTCCATGTTCTGCTCTCCATGATACTTTCATGCCTGCAAAGCCAGTACCACCTGGAATATGTGAATGATTTTTGGTTTGTCTGGAACAACAGAGTGTTCTCTGTGCTAACTCTGAGGAAATACCTCCTAGAATATTTCATCCCAATGACACATGTCTCTTGTTTGCTTGTTTTTGTTTTGTTTTCTTTCCATTTATTGAAAATAGATTTCGTTTCTATTTACATAATAGACCCTGATTATGCCTTCCACATCCTTTCCTCCTCCCAGGTCCTCTGTGTCTGGCCTTCCACAAAGATCCTTACTCTTCTGTTTTGCACTAGAAAACAAACATGTTTCTAAGGGACAGTAATAAAACTAAATAAACTATAACATGATAAACAAAACCCAACACATTGGACTTTGACAAGACACACAAACAGGAAAAGAGCCCAACAGAGGGCACAAGAATCCCATAAAAACACTAACTTCAAAAACAAAATATATCTGGAGAGGATATGGTGAGAACTTATGCATCCTTGGTGCATGTTGCCTCAACCTCTGTGTGAGTTCATGTGAGCTTTGATCATGTTGATTTAAAAGGCCTTATTTTCTTGATGTCCTCTGTCCCTTCTGGTTCTTACACTCTTTCTCCTTCCTCTTATGTGGGATTCTCTGATCTCTGAGAAGACAGATTCAATAGAAACATACCATTTAAGGATGAATGCTTCAAGGTAGTGTGTTGTCTCTTTTTCCTTCCCCCTCCTCTTCCTCCAGAAGAAGGGAAGGGGAGGTGGGGGAGGAAACAAAAAATTGAAGAAGATATCAGTCTTACTTTGGATTTTATTGCTATAAAGAAACACCACAATGAAGGCAATTCTTATAAAAGACAACATTTACTTGCAGCTGGCTTATTATTTTCATCATGGCAGGAAGCATGGCAGCATACAGACAGACATGGCATTGGAGAAACCAAGAGTTCTATATCTTGATCTGCAGGCAGCAGAAAGAGGAATTGTCAAAGTTCAGGCTGAAATTATTCTCAAAGAAAGAGATGAAAGAGAGGATGAAAAAGTGTGAGCTTCAAAGGCAGGCCATTATAGAATTGTGAATTATTTTGCATTATTTTGTCTCTTTGAACCATGTTGGGGTAATTTTTTCTTTACATTGTGTGAAGGTATGTCTCTGTATTTTCAGTTGTTAATTCTGTACTTGCAGAGAGCTAAATGCTGGCAGGATCTTGATATTGTCATTTCTATGGCCCATCACTGGTCTTATATTTGTAAATACTTGTCCTTCCACACTTGTTCAGACACTTTAAGGTCAGACAGCCCTCTATGCCTAAAAGTAATTTAAACAATGTATCAGGTGTTCCCTTGATGCTGACTAGTTGTAATAAAGATCTGAGGCCCAATAATTGGAGCAGGAAGAGGGGGCAGGACTTCCAGACAAAGAGAGTGATGCCAGGGAAGAAGAAAGATGTGGAATATTCAGGAGTGGACACCGATGGATCATAGCAGAGTAGAAAGGTATAAAGCTAGCCATGTGTAGGCTAAATACTTGAGTTAAGTTATATGAGTTAGGTGGGAAACTGCCCAAGCAAAAAGTCTATGTTTTCAACTTAATTTGTAGACTCTTAAAACTTAGTTTGTAGTCATTATTTATACTACCAGTGGATCCATGAAATTCCTGCTATAGAATCACATTCAAATAAAAGAAACTACCATTCCAGAAGCTTGAAAAGTATTAAATTAAATAAATTCCTTGTCTAGAACAAAACAAACAAACAAACACCAAACTAATCAATCAACCAACCATCCAAACAAAGTCAAATGCATATAAAGAAAAGAAATCACGATTGCTTCACTAGGTGCTTAAAAGGCCTTTGACAATATCCTTCATATATTGATGATAAAAATCCTGAGAAGTACAGTATCGGAGGGTACATAACTCCCTATATTAAAGGCTAAATATTAGGGGCTGGAGAGATGGCTCAGAGCACTGAATGCTCTTCCAGAGGTCCTGAGTTCAATTTTCAGCAATCTCATGGTGGCTCACAACCATCTATAATGGGATCACAAGCCCTCTTCTGGTGTGTCTGAAGACAGTGACAGTGTAATCACATACATAAAATAAAATTAAAATATCTATTTTTTTAAAAAAAGGCTAAATATTACAAACACAGAGGCATCATTATATTTGGAGGAAACCTCCAAGCAATTAAAATTAAATAAAATTAAAATCAAGAATGAAACAGAACTATCCACTATCCACATTCCTTTCCAATTCTGTGCTTAAAGTACTCACTGAAGCAATAAGGAAGGAAATGAACATAAAAGACAACAAACAGGCAAAGAATTTGATTCACCTCCACCTGCAAATGATATGATATTACAGAAGTCAGTCCTACAATTCTTCCAGAAAACTTTTAGACAATAGCAACACATCTCTGCTCCTACCTGTTCCAGAGATAACCAGAATTGGGCTATGCACAGACAGGCTGGTCTCCAGTTGAGCTGAGGTCTGAACCCCATTGGTGATAATTCACCTACATGACAAAGTAAGCATTCCCTCATGCTCCTGGAACTCTGGCCCCTGCCTAAGTTACCACCCTCCCTACAGCCCCCACAAGAGAAGCATGGCTAGAAGTCACATAGACAATGGCCCAAGCTTCTGACCTTCAGGCTAAACTCTTCCCCAGTTACCTAGCAACAGTAAAGACCATAAAAAGGGCTGTTCAGCCCCTGCTTACTCTCTTGCTCTCTTACTTCTCACTCTTTTACTTCTTACCCCTCACTCTCACTCTCTCTCCTCTCTCTTTGTCTTCTCTTCTCTCTCTCTCTCTCTCTCTTTCTACCTTCTTTCTTTCCCCCTGCATTTCTATAATAAAGCTCTAAAACCATAGAATATCTCTGCTCATCAAGGCCCACTGTGCTTGGAGGATGGGACAGGCTTTCTCCTAATGAGCTGTTTCTAATCTGCCTTCCTGTGCTCCAGTCAAGATCCACTGCCCTCATCCCTCTCTCCTATAACCCTGGTGGCTTTATCAAAGTAGCTCCAGGGTTCCCAGGTAGAGCTGCCCCTTTGCCACCCCCCTTTTTAGTTCCCAACAATCTCTGCTCCTCCCTGTTCCAGAGATAGCCACATCTTCTTGTGCAGTTCCAGCCTCGTCAAGATGGTGAAGGTCGGTGTGAACAGATTTGGCTGTATTGGGCACCTGGTTACCAGGGCTGCTTTCTGCTCTGCACTTGGAAAAGTGGAGATTGTTGCCATCAATGACCACTTCATTGACCTCAACTACATGGTCTACTTGTTCCAGTATGACTCTACCCATGTCAAATTCAACAGCACAGTAGGAATCATGTCATCAACAGGAAGCCCATCACCATCTTCCAGGAGTGAGATCCTGCTAACGGCAAATGGGTGATGCTGGTGCTGAGTATGTTGTGGAGCAGGAAGAGGGGGCAGGACTACTGGTATCTTCACCACCATGAAGAAGGCCAGGGCCCACTTGAAAGGTGGGGTCAAAAGGGTCATCATCTCTGCCCCTAATGCCAATGCCCCCATGTTTGTGATGGGTGTGAACCACTAGAAATAAGACAACTCACTCAAGATCGTCAGCAATGCATCCTGCACCACCAACTGCTTAGCCCCCAGCCAAGGTCATTCATGAAAACTTTGGCATCCTGGAAGGGTTCATGACTACAGTCCATGCCATCACTGCCACTTAGAAGATTGTGGATGGTCCCTCTGGAAATCTGTGGTGTGATGGTTATGGGGTTGCCCAGAACATCATCCCTGTATCCACTGGTGCTGCCAAGGCTGTGGGCAAGGTCATCCCAGAGTTGAACGGGAAGCTCACTGGCATGGCCTTCTGTGTTCCTACCTACAATGTATCTGTGTGGATCTGACATGCCTCCTGGAGAAACCTGCCAAGTATGATGACATAAAGAAGGTGGTGAAGCAGGCATCTGAGGGCCCACTAAAGGGCATTCAGGGCTACACTGAGGACCAGTTTTTTTTCCTGCAACTTCAACAGCAACTCCCACTCTTCCACCTTTGATGCTGGAGTTGACATTGTTCGTAATGACAACTTTGTAAAGCTCATTTCCTGGCATGACATTGAATATGGCTACAGCAACAGGGTCGTGGACCTCATGGCTTACATGACCTCCAAGGAGTAAGAAACCCTGGACCACCCACCCCAGCAAGGACACTGAGAGCAAAAGAGAAGCACTTGGTTGCTGAAGAGTCCCTATCCCAACTTGACCCTCAACATTGAGCATCTCCCTCACACTTTCCACTCCAGACCCCCATAAAACAGGAGGGGATTAGAGGACACTCCCTCTCTACTCTCTTGAATACCATCAATAAAAGTTCACTGCACCCACAAAAAAAAGAAAAAGAAAAAGAAAAAGAAAAAGAAAAAGAAAAAGAAAAAGAAAAAGAAAATATCAACTCATTGAACAAAGTGGCAGGACACAAAATAAATTTACATAAATTATTTGCCCTCATGCATACCAATAATTACAATGCTGAAGAAGAGTTCACAGAACTCTCCCAATTCACAACTACTTCAAAGGCAATAAAATTAGTATATATGAACCTAGAGTCAGAGATGAACAATTTCTACAATAAATATTTTAACTTCATAGGGAAAAAAAGAGTCAGATAAAAACATCAGAAGATTTAATGGTCTTCCAAGATCATGGCTTGGTTGGAATAAAATTATGAAAAAGAACATCCTATCAAAAATTTTCTAGAGTAAAAATAATTGTGACATTATTTACAGAATGAAGAAAAATTATAAAGTTTGTATGGAATTACAAGATACCCCAAATACTCAAGCAACCATAAATAAAGAAAAGTGCTACAGGGATTACTATGCTAGATTTCATGCTGTCTTACAGAGATATAATAATAAAACCAAGATGGTACTGGCACAAACCAGACATATAGCTCAATAGAATAAATGGAAGATATTTCATATGAGCTCAGAAGTGCAGTATGTAAAAATACATACTGAAGGACAGTTACCATCTTCAATACTGTTAGAATGAAATTGGACACATATCTATTGCCCTGCATGAAAATCAACTTCAAACGAATCAAATACAGAATGTTAAATCAGAAACAAGAAATGATTCTCAACAGAATTAAAACATCCCTGGTTTCCATGTTACAAATTACAAAAACATGTTCATTCTCTGAATTTTCACTCTACACAGTCTTGGTATCAGGGTAGGTGGATGCCTTCCTTAGTTTTCAATTTTAGTGATAAATTATACCGACAAAAAAGATACTTGGAGGGAAATGGGTTTATTTTGTTTTACAATTTATAGTTGTCATCCAAGGGAGTCAGGGCAGGAACTTAAGGCAGGAATCTAGACACAAGAACTGATGTAGAGTCCATGGAGGGGTGCTTCTTACTAGCCCACACCTCTTGGCTTCCTCAACCTAATTTATCATCATGTTTCTACCCTCTCAGATTATAATGGACTCAGATATGTCAAGAACTGTACTTGGCTCTTCCACATCAATCATAAGTCAAGAAAAAGTATCACATGCTAATCTGGTAGAGATATTTTCCATTTGATGTTCCTTCTTCCCAAATGACTCTAACTGGTGTCAAGTTGACATAAAAACTAGCTAGCACAGAATTTGCCCACTTGATTAAATTTCATATTACCAGAATTAAAAAAAAAAAAAGAGTGGTCTTGAGAAACCATTTTTCACAGAGGATGAAATGAGGTGTTGGGAACACCTTGGGTGGTTGGCTTCAGCATCTTATGATGTTAAGTCTTGAGTGGAATTAAAGATTCAGAAAGAAACAGGAGTCAAGGTAACTTCTCTCTGTATCCTGATCCAAATGACAGTACGTAGCTGTAAAATCTAAAATAAATTCAATACCACTGTACTGACTAGTTTTGTGTCAGCTTGACACAGCTGGAGTTATCACAGAGAAAGGAGCTTTAGTTGGGGAAATGCCTCCATGAGATCCAGCTGTGGGGCA
>NC_034592.1:26510656-26523775 GCF_900095145.1 Mus pahari
AAAGAAAATAATAATAATAATAATAATAATAATAATAATAATAATAATAATAATAATAATAAAATCCTTTTGCAGTTTGCAGTGATGGCAATCTCTGTGGTCTTTGTGAGTGAGGGTCTTTTGAAGGACTCCAACATAGCCTTATGCTTCATGACACCATGCCTTCCCTGCCATGATGGAATCGACAAATACAAATTGCAAGCGAAATTAAAACTTCCCTTTTGCTTTAGTTGTGAGAAGTGATGTAAATAAATAGCCTTAGAGAATGAAACCATATGAAAGGAATAAAAAAAGCTAGAAATACTACAGGTAGATTTGTGTTATTCATATTTGCCTATAATAAACTCCCATACTTAAAATACAAGAAGGACTCAAAGGCCAACACTTTGATATGGTAAATAGTTTTAACATACTAACATCGAAAAAATAAACATTAAAAAAATCACTACATTTTTTATATCCAGATTAAAACCTTGATGGAAAGGATTCAGAAAGATCAGCACATTACTATTGCCTTCTAAAATATGTAGTGAATATAAATATTTTTACTATAAATATTTGATTCAGAACCTCTAAAATAGCATTTTATAGAAAATACTTCCAAATTACATGATCAATAGTTAACAATGAATAAATGAATATTTTGCTAAAGGCAATACTGAGATTCAATATAATTCCCACCAAAATTTCACAGATATTCTTAACAGTAAAAAGAATGGAAACCCTTAATATTTTATGGGAGTGTAAAAGATAGGAAATAAGCAAAAGACTGATTGTGAAACTTTCATATGAATGTTAGGAAGTCCAATGCAGGAAGTATTATAACACCTGATTTTAAATAATATTATAAAGGCATCTGAGTGTATTTTGTGTGTGTGTGTATGTCACACACACACACACACACACACACACACACGCACACACACACACACACACACAGAGCTGGCCATCTCTCAACTTCATTGTTACCAAATGCAATTTCTAGTGCTGGGATTAGTTTACATCTAATTGAGTTTTTGATCTATGGAGTCCTTTGGGAATCTTTGAACGATAGGCAGTTTCCAAGATTATAGGTTGATCTACACAAACTGACAGCAAGACTCCATTGCTGAAGTCAGCACTAACACAACAACATGTTAATGAAAACTCATTACCAAGGATGTGGGGCAAATGGAACCCTGCCACCAGACAAAAACTTGGTGAGGTTGAGTGGATTCAGAAACCCTGGTAATTTCATAGATGAGGAGTTTCATTTACTCCTGACCAGGTTACTGGCCTGGAATACATGACCACAACAACCCATGGAGAGGACTGTAACAATCAGTCACATAGGGACAGTGTCAGACCCTGTTCATGAGGAATAATAGACACACAGGGTATTTCACCAAAGATCGGCTGAGAGCATCTGTCATGTAGAGCTACAATACTTTGGGAAAGAGAAATTCCTTCCCTCATTGCAGGATGCCGCAGTCCCTTCTTGCTCCAACTCCCCCCCAGTCCTACCCCCATGCTCACCCCCCACCTTTGGCACCCAGTCACCTGCTGTGCTGCTCTGGCCCACTGGCCTGCCCATAGAGTCCCCAGTTTCCCACAAGTGTGCTACTCCAACTTCAGAGCAGTGCCAGAAGAGACTAGGCAAGTTCGACTCCCCCTACCCTTTGGAAAGCACAACTCTTTAGCTGCTCTGGCTCCACAGATAGCATCAGGTAAAACAGACTGGCACATGGAGATGTTGAGCTGGTGCCTACATAAAGCCTTCATCCCTATGCTCTGGTGTCTCTGGTACAGAAAGTACTTTGCACAGACTCAAAAGAGAAATGCAAACACCAAGCCAGCCACAAACCCTTTATCTACAATACACTGCCCGCAAGATATGCTAGGGTAATGGTGGTACAAAGATTGTGGGAATAACCAATCAATAACTGATTTAAGGTTCAGGAAAGGGGATGGAATCCATACCTGAAACTGCTTGAGTGACCCAGAACCTGAAACTAGATAGCCCAAAGACCTAGTGTAAAGCCAAATAATACTGGTCTAAAAAAGAAAAAAATATATAGTGAGAAAATGAATTCTAATGATATTCTGCTATACTCATAGATCGGTGCCTTATTTGCCATCATTAGAGAAATGTCTTCTTATAGCAGATGGGAACAATTACAGAAGACCACAGGCAGACATTTTCACAGACAGCGAGAGACCTTAGGATACTCAGTTATAAATGGGATGTCTCCAATAAATCCCTCCCCTCAAAGCTCAAGAGAAATGGCAGAAGAGAAGGCAGAAAGAGTGTAAGGGCCAGAGGGGATGGAGGACACCGAGAGAGCAAGGCCCACTAAGTCAACATGATCCAAGTTCATATGAACTCACAGAGACTGAAACAGTGGACAAGGCCTGAACAGCCTGCACCAGGGCTCCTGCATGTGTATCGTGGGTTCTAGTTTAGTGTTTTTATGAGACTCCTGAGTGTGAAATTCTGATTTTTATGCTTTTTCTTGGGCTCTTTTCTTCTGTTTTGCTTGTCTTGCTCAACTTCAATGTGATAGTTTTTTGTTTTATTACATTTTATTTTGTTATTTTTTTTAAAAAAATTAATAAATGAATGAATGAATGTAAAGTAGCCACTAGGGTAAAATTCAACAACTGACCTGTTATTTATACCTGCCGGGAGAGGAAAAATCATTTTTTTTTTTTTTTTTTGATGGAGTGACACTGAGTATACCAACTACTCCATGGCAGGCCTTATGTTCAGGAGTTGACCAACAAGTAATAGACTCCACAGTTATTTTGAGTTCTTGTATTTGGTTACAGGGTCTCTCTCTCTCCCTCTCTCTCTCTCTCTGTTTTTTTTTAGAAGTAGTTTTATTTTGTTTTCTTGTATTTCCTTTTATAAGAAAAAAAAAACCCTTAAAATTGGGGACTAAGGAGGGAGAGAGAATGTGGAAGGATTTGGGGGAGGGGAAGAATATGATCGAAATATATTTAAATTGGCTCCCTGGCAATGGGCAGAGAGACACCTTGTTGGTGGTGATGCTCTTATATCAGCCAGGAGCAGAACAGACGGCAGTCCTTTGTTTATCCTAGCTTAATGTCTGGTTTGGTGGCCAAAGCTGCCTTATGCCTAGGACTCATAGAAATCAAATAAAAACCATTCAGCTCAGTGCAGAAGGAGGAAGAGAGACAGGGACCTGTGTATTGCCATGCCACCACCCACAGACCTGTCCTTCAGTGCAAGGCACAGACAGCTGCTGGCTTACACACCACACAGCATGGTTGGAGGATGTCACCCAGAGGCCTGCCAACCTTGTGACCGGCCTCCAGCTGAAGCCACCACAATGTGCAAGTGTGTGGTGGTCAGATGGGTGAGAAAGAGAAGTAGAGCAACTTGAGAATGATGGAGAAAAATGGAACTGGAGACTCAAGGGTAGAAAGGAGTAGCCTGTTGTGAGTGGCCTGCCCTGCTGCCTGTGTCCATCTTGAGGTTCCAGCCCAAGCTCTGCTGAGAGCAACGTCTGAATCTCTGGCCACACAGTGGCAGGGTCAGTGTTAATGTCCATGGCTAATATTACCAGTAGAGAATATGGGATATCCCTGGCCAGGGCAGCTGCTAGGGAGGAGATGAGCCATCCTTGAGGAGAGGAGGAAGGGAAAGTTGACACTGCCATTTGTCTGTCATGAGGTGGCATGGGTGCAGAGTGATACACTCCCTCTTCTTCCCCCTTACCACCTGCAGCAATCAGGGGAGCTGGCCCTAGGGTCATGAGAGCAGGTTAGCTGGCCTTGTCCCTCACCAGCTATAATACTTGGAGAGCAGACACTGCACTTTGCCTTGGCAGCACAGAAGAGATGGTCCTGGTGGAGAGGCAGAGGTGATCTAGTCCTTATGGCAAGAATATTGGAGAGCTGGCCCAGCTGTTCCTCTGCGGTGAGGTGGCATGGTATGAGGGTGGTGCCTTCGCCACACCCGTTGCCATTTGTAGTAGTCTGGAGAGGGCATGCGCGTGGGAGAGCTATCCCTACCTGCTCACTTGCTATAGCGCTTGGGAGAGCAGGCCCTGCAACTTGCCTGGGCAACACAGTGAAGCTGGCCCTGATGAGGAAGGCGGGGGTGAGCCATTCCAGAGAGTGTGAGAGCAGGAGAACTGGCCCAGCTCTTCATAAGTTGCAGCAGCACTTAGGAGAGTGGGCTGGGTCACATGTCTTGACTGAGCAGCAATGGAGTTGGCTCTGGAAGTGTGGGTGTGGGTGAGCAGGCCCTAAGGGCTTGAGAGCAGGGGAGCTGACCTGCCCCTTGCCTCCTGCTGATGGGGGCATTGGGTGGCCTATCCAGAGCAGTGCTGGAGAGCTCACCCTTGTGGTGTAGATAAGGGAGAGCTGGTGGGATGACCAGCTCTGGTAGCACTCAGGCCCAGATGCAGGGCTCTGAGAAGGCCCATTCCAAAATCTATAGAAACTGGAAACAGTTGGGAGGCAGAAAAGGGAAAATCACCATGACACAGGGCAACAACAGAATAACTGGGAGGAGTCCCAGTGAGGATCCAGTATTGATGGTGTCATAGAAGCCAGAAATCTTGAACCAAACTAAAGACTAACTTGCAAGTGAAGAATATGTGGACAGAGGGATACACTGTCACACACTACAGCTTCCACAATGACAAGGTTTTCTATGCTTTGTTTTTTTGTTTGTCTATTTTTGTTGTTTGTGTGTTTTCTGTTTTGTGGGGCAGGTTACAAAGGCAAAAGGCAGATATGAGGGGACAGGGATAGAAGCAGGACTGGGGTACATGATGTGAAACTCACAAAGAATCAATAAAAAGATTTTTAAAAGTTTATATAAATTTAAATTAAACATTTAAAAATAAAATATAGTAAAAAGAAAAAATCATTTTGGATATATGCAAAATTTCAACCTGCTGCTACTGGACAAAATGATAAATATATAATGCCATATACCACTGATACTTCGGGTCAGAATGACTGGAAATGCTGTCTACATAATACAGATGGAGCAAAGGCTGTTAACCTGAAGATGGCACATCCAGGCAAGGAAACCCAGGCAGGGTAGAAAAAATATCCCACCTGACTGAAGAACTTGAAGTCAGAGATGTCCCCCCACCAGATGTGGATCTAAAGAGGAGCACTAAACTGCCATAGGTTCTTGGAGAATTCCTTGCAGCTCAGATCTAATCCCTGGTTAATTGATAGCTTCACCTCTGTGACAACAATGTGGTTTTCAAAGAACTTCTGTTTTAGTTGTTTGTCAGATGTAAGATGTTTAGCTTGGTCCACTGCAGAAGCTGTGTAGTCAGAGAAAGCCACAGACAGCTGGTCCAAGAACTGCTTAGTTAGGACAGGTCTATTTGTTCCACAGGGGTGAAAAACGAGCAGGAGTAAGTAAGGGGCCAGAAAGACCTAGCGGACAAAGACAACACCTGAGCCACATTTCTGGAGTCTGGGCAGTAATGTGGAGATGGCATAAGGGCAGATGGGAGTCCTTTTACTTTATTTTAGTATAACAACTGCCTTATGTAACAGACATCCTTCTTTTCCACAAAGTGATCACTCTTTCTTTAGTTTTCTTCACATAAATATAAATGCATTATAAAGCATGGTTGTCCTGTCACTCCCTCAATTGTATATTTTGTTACTTAAAAAATTATACTTATATACTTATATTCAATTTTTCTACCTCTGTTTTGCATAATACAATATCTCATGTGAAAAGAATAGTGTAAATCTCTCATTGTTATTTGGATCCTCTTAATTTTACAGCAGATTCTGCTCTTGTATTCATGGTATTTAAGAACCTAGTAAGTACTTTCTGGAAGGTAGATTGCACATTGAAGTACCCTAGGGGCTTTCACCAACCTCACACCCACCTGGCTTGGGTCAAGGCTAGGCCAAGTTCCATTTTCCACCCACAGGAACATGCTTGAGTAAAAAATTCTCAGAATTTACTGATAGTCACCTGAAAAAGACAATCAACACACAGACAGTTCGCCCCTGCCACAGGCGCAGAAACTGGATTACAGCAAGACTTGTGGTCGCCTTCTCATGGCTCTCCTCAAGGGACTGATGGAGGGTTGACCCTGACACCCTGGAAAATAAACTTCTTGCTTTTGCATCTATCCACCAAGTGTCCCATTTGGGGGTGCCTCAAAGTAAGTACCACTGACTGAGGGTTGGGGGGGAGACCGAGGAGGAAAAGAAGCAGAGAAAGAGAAAGAAAGGAGATGAAAAGGAGATGAAAAAAAGAGAAAAGTGACATGAATTTACAGAAAATCTTAGCTACAGTAGTTAGGGAAAGCAGAGAAGAGACTCCAACTAAAGAGAGACATAAACTCCTTTAAAAAGGACCAGTGTGCATATTGCAAGGAGAGGGACCACTGGATCACAGAGTACCACAACAAACAGAAGCCAGGGATGGGAAAGCCCAGACCTTGGGGAAAATGCTCCCAAATGGCGAAGGTGTTAGCCCCGGGGATAGACAACAACCAGGGAGGACAGGGTTCGGACCCCCCTCGCTGAGCCCAGGGTAACCTTGAAAGTGAAGGGGAAACCCACCCACTTCTTGGTGGGTACTGGGGCCCAACACTGGGTCCTCCTCCAAGCTTATGGGTTAGTCTCCAGCAAAAAATCTTGGGTCCAAGGAGCCACTGGCACCAAAATGTATTTATGGACTACCTGAAGAACAGTGGACCTAGGAATGGGCCAGATATCCCATCATCTGGGTTATCCTAGACTGTCCCTACTCTCTGTCAGGGTAAGACTTACTCTCCAAGATGGGGGCCCAGATACACTTCCTGCCCGACAGGGTGCAACTAACCGACCCAAAAAGAGAGCCCATAGGTGGAGGAAAGACTTCTCTGACCGACCCCTGCTGGGAGCCGAGGCTACCTGGTTTACAGATAGGGGAGCAGTTTTCTCCATGAAGGTCAGAGACAAGCAGGTGCTACTGTGGTGGATGGCACAAATGTCGTCTGGGCTGAACCTCTACCTCCCTGGCATGTCATCACAGAAAGCAGAGCTAATTGCACTCACCAAAGTCTTGGAACTTGGGCCCGGCAAGAAAATTAACATCTACATTGATAGCAGGTATACCTTTGCCACAGCCCATGCCCACAGAACTATATACCAAGAGAGAGGACTGCTCACGGCAAAGGGAAAAGAACTAAACAAGCAGGAAATCTTGGATCTCTTGAATGCTCTGATGAAGCCAGCAACCGTGAGTATTATTCATTGCCCAGGACATCAGAGAGGAAGAGACCAGGCAGATTAAGTGGCTCGAGAAGTGGCCGTGCAGGAGCCTATCCCAGTTACGGGCCTGCAAGGGACACCCACTGGGGAAAGGGACTGGACTAAGGAATGGCCTCACTTAAAATATACTGAAGAAGAAAGGACTCAGATTGCTAGCCACCCTACCAACTACTACCTAGAGAAGGAAGGTCAATGGCTCACACAAGAAGGAAAAACTATATTCCCCAGAAAGGAAGCAAAAGAGTTTCTAGGCCAAGTGCCACAGATGGACTCATTTAGGGCATAAAAAGCTTGTCCAAGCAGTTAAGGGGTCTTATATAATGGACCTCAGGTTTTGGGCCAGAGAGATAAACAGTGTAAGGTATGCCAGCAGGTGAATGTTTTATACAGCTAAGAGTCAACAGGGTGAAAAACCTAGGGGAGAACGGCCTGGAGTATATTGGGATGTCGATTTTACAGAAGTTAAGCCAGGAAAATACGGTTACATATACCTTCTAGTGTTTGTGGATACTTTCTCTGGATGGGTCGAGGCTTTCCCCACCAAGCAGGAAATAGCTACCGCAGTAGCCAAGAAGATATTAGAGGAAATTTTCCCAAGGTTTGGAGTGCCCAAAGCAGGACAACGGTCCTGCTTTTGTCTCTAAGGTAAGTCAGGGATTGGCAGAGACATTGTGGACTAATTGGAAGCTCCATTGTGTGCACCATCCCCAGAGCTCAGGGCAGGTAGAGAAAATGAACAGAACTCTAAAAGAGACCTTAACTAAACTGACCTTGTAGACTGGCGCTGACTGGGTGGTGATCCTTCCCCTGGCCTTGTTCCAAGCTTGGAACACCCCCTACCATTTTAACCTGACCCCTTTTGAGATCCTGTATGGGACCCCCAGTCCCTTGACCTTGGCTCTTGATCCTCCCAGAGTGACCTTTCAGGCTAACAAAGATCTTATGGTTTGATTGCAAGCTTTCCAGATCATCCACCAGGAATAGTGGTCTACACTTAGTGCCTTTATAGTGCAGGTACCCCAGAGGTTTCATGTGAGTACCAAGTTGGAGATTGGATATATGTTAAGAGGCATCGTGCTGAAAACTTAGAAGCAAAGTGGAAAGGCCTGTTCCTGGAGCATGTTGACCACCCTGACCTCTGTTACAGTGGATGGAATAACTGCCTGGGTCCATGTAACTCTTGTCTGACCTGTACCAGACACCCAAGCAACCCCCTCAAGCTCAAGATCACAGGCCTTTCTGCAAGGCCAGAGAAACCATGAGAGAGCTATGGTGTATCTTCCTTCTGGGTCTGAGCCTCAGCACCCCCCATAACCCTACCAAAGTGACTCGGCAAGCACCCTCAGCCACTGCGGATGGAGCTTGGTCCACTGCAGAGGAACACCCGCCTTCTACCTGGTGGCCAGACCTTGTCTTGGATCTCGGTAAGTTAGCGGCAGGCCTTGACTCCTGGGATATCCTCACCCTAGAAGCATAGGGGGAGGGATTAGCCAAATGTGGGGGACAAGGGACTTTCAAATCTAAACCGTGCCCCAGAAGCGGCCTTGGAGGGTGATGTTTAGGGTGTGGACACCTGAAGTTGAGGAGTGTCCTGCAAGAAACCCTCATATATGTGTGTCCCCGAAATGGGAGAAGTCAACAGCAGGTCCATCAATGTTGGGGGGAGGCAACCACTTTTTCTGTGCTACCTGGGGTGTGTGAAACATTGGGAAGCACACACTGGAGACCATTCGGGGGAAGTTAAGGATTCAATGACCAAGATGAGAGAAGGGCTAGTCAAGCGGAAGAGAGAAAGAGAACAGAGTCAGGGCTGTTTTGAGTCTTGGTTTAACGCCTCCGTTTGGTTAACCACCCTTATACCCACCTTGTTAGGACCCCCTAATTGTTATCCTGCTATTGTTGACCTTTGGACCCTGCATATTGAAGAAGCTTACAGCCTTCATAAAAGAGAGAATAGGAGCAGTGCAGCTGATGGTCTTGCACCAACAATATGAGACCCTGAGGACAGGACCTAAAGAATGAATTAGTTACCAGAGACCCCTAAGCGTAGCTCCAAGATTGGAGCTTATACAAGAAAAAGGGGGAAATGAAGAACCCTAGGGGCTTTTGTCAGCTTTACACTCACCCACCTTGGGTCAAGGTGAGGCCAAGTTCCATTCTCCACCCACAGGAACATTCTTGAGTAAAAAATTCTCAGAATGTACTGATAGTCTCCTGACCCTCTGGAAAGTCCCAGGTAGAGTTCAAATGTGTGTCATGCTTGCTAGCCAATAGACTTAAAGGTCAATATGCTTAGCCAGTAAGTTTGAATTGTAACCTTGCTGATGTAAACTGTGCCCCTAAAAAGTATAAAAACTACTTGTAATAGCCATTTGGGGTCGCCCTCTTGTCACTCTCCTCAAGGGACTGATTGAGGGTTAACCTTGATGTGCTGGAAAATAAACCTCTTGTTTTTGTATTGACCCACATCTCGGTGTCTCACTCAGGGGCATCTCGAAGTAAGTACCATTGACATTGTACTGGCTAGTTTGTGTCAACTTGACACAGGCTGGAGCTATCACAGAGAAAGGAGCTTCAGTTGGGGAAATGCCTCCACAAGATCCAGCTTTAAGGCATTTTCTCAATTAGTGATCAAGGGGGGAGGTTCCCTTGTGGGTGGTGCCATCTCTGGGCTGGTAGTCTTGGGTTCTATAAGAGAGCAGGCTGAGCAAGCCNGNGGAAGCAAGCCANTAAAGAACATNCCTCCATGGCNTCTGCATCAGCTCCTGCTNCCTNACCNGCTTGAGTTCCAGTCCTGAATCTTTTGGTGATCAATAGCAGCATGGAAATGTAAGTGGAATAAACTCTTTCCTTCCCAACTTGCTTCTTGGTCATGATGTTGTGCAGGAATAGAAACCCTGACTAAGACAGACATATAGCTTTTATAAATCTGACTAAAGTAAATGCATTCATAGCGGCAAAAAAAATTAAGTACAAAGTCATCACATTCTTAATTGCTTTATTTGATATTGATGCTATAATTTTGTATTTAGTGTAGTTATATGCATATGTAATTAGGAAATTTGTCCAGTATACATGCACCATGAATTCTGGGTTATAGGTATAATCCCACCACAGTACTGCATCATAAATGGTGAAATATACACTTTAGCCTCTCAGAGTAATTGTAACATGAGTGCCAGGATACAGGTGTCAGCCTCCCACAGTATATGCTGGGTTACTATTAGTAATCACCAAGTACACTCACAATGAGTCCTTGGATACAGGCACAGTACATTCACCATGAGCGCCATGTTAATGGTATTAATCTCCTATCATATGCAAATCATTAGTGCTTTAGTTTTGAACTATATATTCTCATTAATGCTGGGATATAGGCAATGAGCCTCCACACTATTTGCAACATGAGTTTTGGGTTACTGCCAATGATCCACCACAGTACATACACCATGAGTTATAAGTTACTGAGTTGAGTGTTACACAGTACATTCACAATGAGTATTGTTGTGAGCACACCACAGTAAATATGTAATGGGTTCGGGGACATTAACATCCTTTAAATCATGTCCCATATGGCTTGGGTTACTGGTTTGAATATTGGCATTACATTCACAATTACTACTGAGTTACAGATATGAGCTTTTCACAGTACAGGCAGCATGGATGTGTGGATATTGGCACAAGCACATGCAGCATGAGCTCTGTATTCCTGTGTTGAATCTAACATAGTACATTCACAGTGAATATGCCTTGTAGGCATAAGCATCCCACAGTACATGACACATGAGTGCTCGATTATAGGCGCAGTGTTCCACAGAATATATACAACAAGCGCTGGTTCTAACCATGGCCCAATCATAGTACATGTACCACGAATCCTTGGTTATAAGCATGATCCCCCCACAGTATATTCACTATGAGTACTGTGATACATATGTAAGTACATTCACCATGAAGCCACAACAATACATGAGCAATGAATTGTTGGTTATAAGCAAGAGCCTCTGACAATACATCACCACGGTTGCTGGAATCAGCCATGAGCCCACCACAGTATGATTGCTGTGTTCTAGGCATTGGCCTTCCACAGCAAATGTGCCATGAGTGCTGGATTATTGGAATGATCTTTCCACCTTACATATACCATGAGAGCTGCATGACTGGTTTAAGTCTCACAGAGAACATTCAAAATGAGAACATTCTGGTATACAGGTGTCAGTTTCCCACAATAAATGCACCTCCCACAGTACATGCACCATGAGTTCTGGGTTACTGCTTTATGCTTCACTCAGTATATTCACAATGACTGCTGGTTTGTAAATATGTACCTCCTAGAGTAACATGAACTATGAGTTCTGGATTATAGCTCTGGGCCTACCAAAGTATGTGTGTCATGAATGCCAGAGTACAGATACCAACCTCTCTTAGTACACAGATCAAGAGTGCTAAGTTGCTGGTTTGAATCTTGCACAGTACATTCAAAATGAGTGCAGGGATATAGATGCGTGCCTCCAGCACATGCAGTACATGCATCATGAGTGTTGGGAAATGATTGTCAGTTTCCCATAGTAGATGCACTATCAGTGCTTGATTACAACTGTGAGCCCACAACAGTGCATGCAACAGAAATGCTGGCTTGTAAGCAAGATCTTCCAGTAGTATATGATTCATGTGTTTTGGGTTACAGGGTTGAGTCTTATACAGTACATTCACAGTGATTGTTGGTGTAAAGGAATGAGTCTCCTACATTACATACATCAAGAGTGATAGGATAGAAGGGCGATACAATGTGCAGTATATGCACTATGAATGCTACATTACATTCATAAGTCAACCACAATACACACACCAGCAATGTTGTGTTATTGCTTTGAGTCTCTTACAGAACATATACCATGAATGTTGGGTTATAGACATGGGTTTCCCTCTGTACCTTGTCCTCATGTGTGTTGGTTACAAGTTTGATTTTCACACAGTGAATTTGCAATGAGTTCTTGGTTATATGCAGGAACCTGCAAAGGTACATCCACCATGATTGCTGGAAAACACATTTCAGTCTCCCATAGTACATGGTCCATCAGTGCTGGATTACAAAGATGAGCCCACCACAGTGCATGCAACATGAAAGCTGGTTTATAGGCACTAGCCTCTGATAGTATATGCACCATGAATGCTGGATTACTGATGAGACTTTCTCACAGTACATTTACAATTAGTACTGGGTTATAGGCATGATATTCCCATAGTATTTGCACCATGAGTGGTGGGGTATAGGTATGAGTCTCCCATAGTATGTACACTGATTGGTGAGATATATGTGTCAGCCTCCCCTAGTATATGCAGCATGATTGGTAGGCTACATATGTCAGCCTCCTATATAGTACATGCATCAAGAGTACTAGGTTATCCAGATGTCCCTCAATAGAGGAATGGATACAGAAACTGTGGTACATTTACACAATGGAGTACTACTCAGCTATTAAAAACAATGAATTTCACCAATGTGCTGGCCAGAGGAGAGGTTTGAGAAGTCAGTTCTCTCCTTCTACCTCTACCTTGAACCTAGGGACTAAACTCAGTTGGGTAGGCTTCTTTGATTACTGGTTGTAAGTGCTCAGGCATCTCACCAGCCTAATAAACTATATTTTAAATACCAAGGAAATGTGACTGTTAGAAAAACAGGGCAAATGNAAGAACTATGCCACCAAGGATAAATGAGTGAGCAGTAAACCCTTGTACTACATGAAAAGAGTGGGGATTCCTTTACCAAATGCATGTACCAAACAGATATGCAATGCTATGTTTCTATCCTATTCTGATTTCATCATTAAATTGATACATTTATTATTACTATCATGCATTTGA
>NC_034592.1:26525370-26528615 GCF_900095145.1 Mus pahari
AATTTCCTTAGTGCTGGTAGTCTTCCTTTGAAGCTGGAAGACTGAAACCCTGGAAGGCCCTTACCACCCAACACTCAGCTCCCAGCACACCAGCCTGTAGGTCCTCTTGGGCTCTGGACTCTAGGCTTCCAAAAACCATGAGATCCTGCCTTCAGTTGGGAAAATACTCTTGAAGGCCTTTGCCCTCTGCTGAGAAAGATAGAGGGCATTCACCTCAGCAGGACATCACTCTACATGGAGTCTGTTTTGTAGTGGCTAAAGTAATTTCAGTCTGTACTGATCAGCTATGGAACACACACTTAAAGAATTACTACACTGTGTTATATTTATAGACAAAACCTAATGCTTTATGTTAAGACCTAGGTAAAATATTAAGGCCTGAAACTAAAACAGTTAATTGTTACCTGTCTAGCTTGCCATTTTCTGCTATTACTAATATTATAAGGGAACTTTCTCTTATGTTGTTTCTCCTGTTACTAGGAAACTTTCTCTGCCCAAGTTGATTCCATATTCTGTTATATTCTGTGCTCTTGGAAACCAATCATGATAGAAGTCAGTAGAACTGCTTTGTATAGTTACACACAATAAGCTTGAACCTGAACCAACCACCCAACAACACTTCCTGAACCCATGTATAAGCCCATAAGGTATTTGCTTTTATAAGCTGCCCCTGGGGTGGACCCCAACATAAGGGAGACACCTGTATCTATTTAAAAGAAGACTTTCTTTTTGAGTAGGGTTTGAATAAAGTTTAAGTTCTCAAGACATCCCTGGGAACTGACATCATACTTGGCAGAAAGAGACATGTGTGTGGGTAACTGACATCCTGGTTGGCAAGTTAAGAATGAATGTTAGGCAAAGCAAGTCCCCTGACATAGTTGAATATTCCAATTAATGGGAACAGGATTCCTAGACCCCAACACTTTAAATAGTGGTAGGCTAAATGTGTGCTATAGAAAAGGGAAATAAGCTTTCGACTTTCTTAGTAATGTAGTCAGGGACTCACAAAACAATCTCCAGGTTAGTGAATATACAAGGGGAACTGCTGAGATAACAGCTTTTCATTTACAGAAACCATTTCTCAGATTGTACCAGATAACTTGAAACCTTCTAAATACCTTGAGCCTGAATTTCTAGAGGTATTGTTTAGGAAGACAATCTGAAATTCAGGCAATGTGGAAGATTTGAACCAGACAGTTGCTTGTAATAAACTATGAGGAACTCTGAAGCTGTTGCACTGGCAAGATTAAACAGCCGCTCTGTCCCAATGCCTGTACACTAGATAGAAGATAATCATTGTAAAAGTAACTTTTATTCACCAGATGTAATTATCATCTCAGAGGTTTACTGCTGAATAAACTCACTCTTTCTAGTTTTCTTTTTCTTTCTGAATTTTAGATGGCTGGTTCAACTTAGCTATTCTGGCTCAAACTTCTCTCCAAGCTAACTGATTCAATCTGGATTCTCTCAGCTTCTCATTGAATGGCTTTGCTTGGCCTCAAACTAATTCTAGCAATTTGTTTTAATCTTCTGGCTCCTTAATTGCCACTGCACTCACTGTACTGTCTCCCAACTGACTGACCCTCTCTCCCTGTGCTGCTTGTAAATAGCTTCTCTTTCCTGCCTGTTCTAGTGAGAGTTAGGTGTATCCTATCTCTGACTCATTGTGTCTAATCTTTCTCTGATTCATCACTTTGTCTGCCACTCAATTAGGCATCACTTTCAAACACGGGTCCTTCCTTCTTCAAACTGACCTTATCTATATTTCTTGGGATTAGGGTTTATCTGTAATCCATAGGGATTTAAAGTGTGTTATTCTAGCTTGATCACACAGACCTAGAAGGTCTTTGGATGTGATCCATTGCCAGAGCAGCCATGTTGCTAGATTAAAATTTCTCTATAAGGATTTTTTTTTTATTTTTATTTAATGTGAGTGTTGTGCTTGCATGTATGTATGTACATTTTATATGGGCAGGGTCTCATAGAAACCAAAAGAGGGCATCCAATCCCCTAGAATTAGAGTTATAGCCTAGATTCAGTTGTGAACCACCATGTGAGTGCTGTAGCCTAGTTCTTCAGCGTGAACAGCAAAGTGATCTTCACCAGAGCCACCTATCCAGTTTTCTGTTCCCTAAATTCTGAGTTGTTTGGTGTGTGTGTGTGTGTGTGTGTGTTTTGCTGTGCATATCTTTGTATACCTATTTGGAGTCTTATTTCTCATTTATCAATTTCTGACTTAGTCTTTTGAGAAAGGGTCTTTCAGTTAAGCTTACGGGTAGCAAAGGCAAACAATCCTGAACTAATATCCTTCTGCTTGAGCACCCATTGGGCCATCTACCCAGCTTCAGTGGGTCCCTTCTCTTAGCAGGAATTTCATCTTTTACAATAACAAAAGCACTGCTTAACAGTTGGTTTAAAAATCTCTATCCAAGAATTCTTTCCTCAATGGAAGAGACATCTAGCCACCTAAAGTTGTTCAAAGAATTCTTCCCCCTGAATTTTCAGTGGTTTTCCTTGATGGTCATGTGCAGAGAGTTGGTGTGGTTTTTGTTTGCTTGTTTTGTTATGGAAAGTCAACATCAATACCTGATTTCACAAGGACACTCAAGAGAAACAAACATATAGAACTCTGGATATATGGTTTGGTTTCAGTTTGAGGTCCAGGGGTTGAACACAGTTTGAACACAATGTTAATCAGTGCTTCACCACAGAGCAACAGCCACTCACTAACATTAAAAGATGCTGGGTACAACACTTGACACAAACTCTGTTCTTCCAGGTTGGTAGCTCTGTTATCTGTGCACTTAGGAAGGCCTTTGGCAGCTTCTAGGCTGGCTTAAGCTATGTAGTCTTACACAAGCCTAGAACCCTCAGCTAAGGTCTTGGTGATCCATAGATATAAAAATTAAAAAGAATTCTCAGGCTGTCAATATAGCTCATTGTTTAAAATGCTTTCCTTGAAGGCTTAACACTCTTCAGTTTGCTTCTATGAACCAATGGTTGGACGAGAGAATGGACTCTAAAGTGGTTCTCTGATATCCACATGTATGACGCGTCACATGCCGACACACACACATTAATAATAATGATTTTATAATAATTGTAGTGGCTATTCCTGGTTGTCAACTTGACTATATTTGAAATGAACTACAATCCAGAATTGGAAGGCTCACCAGTGAACCTAATCTGGAGGCTGGGAGATAGAAGTTTCTAATCTGGATCT
The DNA here is from genome assembly GCF_900095145.1 of Mus pahari. Classification (NCBI taxonomy): domain Eukaryota; kingdom Metazoa; phylum Chordata; class Mammalia; order Rodentia; family Muridae; genus Mus; species Mus pahari. The sequence goes on from NC_034592.1 coordinate 26,528,594, forward strand.
TGGTATGGAGATCTTGAGACAC
>NC_034592.1:26528801-26545765 GCF_900095145.1 Mus pahari
AATAATGTAGTAATAATAAATTTTATTCAAGCATGAACTTGGAAGTCAGAGACAGGCAGATATCTGTGAATTTGAGGCATGCATGGTCTACATAACAAGTTCCAGGACAGCCAGTGGTACCTAGACTGATCATTTCTTTAAATAAATAATTAAATAAATTAAAATGCCTCTCACTCCCAGGAGAACAATATTGGGACAGAATTGGTGGGGACAGATGAAATATCAATGGGAAATGTTTCTGGTAGTTGTGGCACATATCGGTACACTCTGGAGAGAAGCCACATCAGTACTGTACAAGGTAGATGAGACCTCCTTTGCTTCACTTGGTATCATGTCACCTAACTTATAACTCATCTAGGGTAAAAGTTGCTCATCAGCCAATGTACATTTCAAGTGAATTCTGGGAATTCTAGGACTGCACAGTGAGACTGTTTAGGTCAAGTAGAACAATACAAAAAGAATTTAAGAACACAGCTTTAGCCAAGATCCCATCCTTGCCTTTGAAGATTTTTTGACTGTGTAACCCTGAAATATCCACTAACTTTTAATTTTAGTTTCCTCCTTGGTAAAATGTGGGGAAATTATAGTTATGGGGTTCTATCAGTTGGTCTATATAAAATTGTATCACTGTGCCTGGCAAATTATAATCACTGAAGTATTTTGTACTAATACTAGAGGGATGTGAAAAAGGCATCTGAATTATGTTCCATAGAACACTGAGTGACAGAAGTAGAGAGGGATTCAAGGTTTAGATTCAAGAAGAGATGATTGTTTGACCATATTTTAGAAATATTATTAAGCACCTTCCATTTTAGTTTGATGATATGTATCTGGGCTTTATAGTGTGCAACTATTACCATATATGGCTGTTGAAGAATACAGAAGCAAAAACACACAGGCATGGTGGATCCTGTCTGCAATCTCAATCAGGTTGATCATGAGTTCAAGGTCAGCCTAGACTGCAAAGCAAGACCACAGTAAATCAACATAAAAATGTGAAATAAATAGGAAATGTGTTCTGAGGTTCCAATAAACAAACTTTAAGAGTCCTGAAGTCATGTGTGCATATAAGATGGTCAGCACAGCCACAGAGCACACTCACCATGTAAAACCCCACTGGAGAGAACTACTCTACACTTGCTTCTGTGTCTTAGACTTCTAAACCTGTCAGAGAATAAAAAGCAGAGTCTAAACCAGGGATATGCCTTTAACTCTGACATGTAGAATGTGGAGGGAAGAGGATCATGTGTTCAAGGCTAAACTCTGCTACCTGAGGCCACTGATGTATATGTGTATGTGTATATTCACACACACACACACACACACACACACACACACACAAACACACACACACACACACACACACCATAGACACACACACAAACACTAACACTAACCTGTAACAACAGCTTAAAACACACATACTAGGCTTTCTGAGACCCCCTTCTCAAAAACAAAACAAACAACAGCAATAAAACATCGTGGCTTCAATCTGGAAAACAACCCAGATGTCCTTGAATGGGTATCAGATGTTCTTCAGTATGTATCCTTGCTTCATATTACACAGCAAGGAATGAAGATAAAGCTATCGATAAACATACTTGGATGAATGACAGAGTTGTGCTGGGTGGGAAAAGTGAGTCCTGGAAGGGCACATTGCAACATTCATCCAGGTCAAGATTTTGTGACAGAACACATCTGAGGTTCTTTGTTTCTGCAAAGGTCAAGAGGGGATTTGGGGGATTAAAAATGTAGTCTTTTTGTTAAAACTTAAGTTTTATGTGTATTTCTGTTTTGATTGCATGCCTGTCTGTGCACCACATGCAGGCCTGGTGTCTGAGAAAGGTGGTGCATTCCATTTCAATTGCAGATAGTTCTGAGTGCTGAGAATCAAACCCAGGTCTTTTGAAAGAGCATCCAGTGCTTTTTTTTTTTTTGCATTTACTTTTACCTTTTTAATGATACATGATTTGTGGATTTACAGACGTGTGCAAACTACAGTAAAAATAGTGTCTCAATTGCTATTTTTTTTTAAAGGAATTCAATAGGATAGTCCAATATCACATTTCTGTAAAACCTGGTTTTGCCATTATTAATAACATATTAAAATTTTGATATATCTCCATCTTCTAGGTTGTGGCATATTTCTATTGTCATTTAACAGAGCTGATGAGATAGCTCAGCAGGTAAAGGTGCTCTGTGTGAAGGCTCACAACCTGAGGTCAATCCTTGGAATCCACCTGGTGCAGGGAAAGAATTAATTCCTAAAATTTATCCTCTGATATGCACACATGTGTCATAACAGGTGTATACTTCTACATACTTATATACACACAAATAAACAAATAAATGTAAATTAAAAGGTTTTTTGTTTTTTATTCATGACTATATGACTTTTTTTCATTGATAATAACTTTTTAATTAATTTTTACTTATTTATTGCAAACATATTGTTATGGTGGTAAATTTACCTTTTTGACTATATAATTTTTTCCTACTTTTTATTATTTACTTTATTTACATTTCAAATGCTATCCCGAAAGTTCCCTATNCCCGCCCCTGCTCCCCTACCCACCCACTCCCACTACTTGGCCCTGGCCTTCCCCTGTGCTGGGTCATATAAAGTTTACAAGACCAAGGGGCCTCTTTTCCCAATGATGGCCGATTAGGCCATCTTCTCCTACATATGCAGCTAGGGGGTACTGGTTAGTTCATATTGTTGTTCCACCTATAGGGTTGCAGTGAGGAGGTAAGTTTAGTATACCTGCACAGTTCTTTGTTCTTGTTTCTGGTACCTTTTGGTAACTCAGGTGAAGGTAGCTTGGCATAGTAATGCTCTTGCATTGGAAGAACAGAGGATGCTCCCATTCTTCTCTTGGCTAAAGGGCTAGAGTACAACCCACTCTTTAAGACTTGTTCTTGGTCAGGACTCTCATCTAAGAGCCCCAACATGCAGATTCTCTGGTAAGGAAGCTGATGGCTAGTCCTGCTACAAAATCTCTATGCCTGTGAGAACTGGATTCAGTAAGTGGCAAGGTACTCCTTCCTCAAAATTGTGCCTAGAAAAAGGAAGAAAAAATGTGCTTGTCTATTCTAAATGTATAAGTGTATGTGACCATTACATCTTTATTTCTGACTGGTCTTTAATGTATAGGTTGACTATGTTCTGCACATCTTGGGTATAGATTATTGGCTTATAAGTTACTGGGCATGGTTATAAATCTATAACATCTGTAACAAAAAGTTAGCTTAAAATTCAAAGGGTAGCCATTCTGGGGAACAGTACATGGCATGAGCCAACACAGGCCAGACACATGCACATACGCACATGCACACATAGGAACAGAAATTATTTGATAATGTGTTTTAGGATCAAGTGTAAATTAAAATTAAAAAAGTTTTTATAAATTCTAAATAACTGTTATTTGTGACCCAGAGGAAATCTCTATTGATAAAAAGGTAAAGATATATATGGTATGAATTGTAATATTGAGTAGTAATTTTTGGGAAATTAATTTTCACTCATGAGTTTGGTTCTTCTTTAAAGAAGTTAGATTTGTGGTTTATTCACACTCACTGTATTTTTACTGTATTTTCAGTCCATGTCCTCAAATACTAGGAAACCAAAAAAAAAAAATTTAGGTCCCAATTCTTTTTTTTTTCTCTCTCTCTCTTTATATATTTCTTCTCTTTAGAAAAATGTTTTGGTCCCCTGCTGTAGCTCAGAAATGCACTACTAGCTGCTTTTAAGTTATAAAATACAAAATATTTTATTTCTTGGAGAAAATCTTGGGGGTTACCATTACAAAAATGAAATTTTGAGTTCCTGTAGACTTTGTTAGTCTTTGAACCTTCTCATGGCACACACGTAGGGCTGCCTGTGACATGTGGTACCCTGCCTCTAAATGGACACCATTACATCCATCACTTAGAGAAAATACAAAGACCAGTTCTGACGTAGCCTTAAAAGAGTGCCCTTTGCTTTAGCAAGGGGACTGTGCAATCAGAGCCATGATTTCCATGAAAATGACTTTCTTATCCCATAATTTGTTAGAGAATGTCACACCCATGATCATGTAACATTACAATTGTGAAACAACATTACTACATTCGAGAATTAACATCACCCAATAAAAGGCACATCTTCAAATATTGAGTCAAAATCTGAAAATCAAAACAGTAGATAGAGAGAATACATTAAAAGTCAAGCACTTAATTTGTAAACCTTGAAAACAACACCGGCCTGCTGCTGTTTCTTCAAAGGCTTGTGAACTTTTTCTAAGTGGTCAGGAAATACCGAAGAGCAAAATGGAAGACATGATTTGGACTTACAATCTTTCCTGTGTTTTTTTAATGAGCCACACAAGGGTACTTATGTAAAAGTTGATGCATGTCTGTTACAGAAATGCATTCATACATGAGAGATAACAACCCCACTCTACCAAGTTCTGAAACTTTAATCTAGCACAATGGCACCTTTCTGTGCAAACAGCTGCACCCTGAAATTGAGTACAGTAAACTTTCAGCCACCAGTAACTTTGATCGCAATTACAGATTCCAGAGTATGAATATGAAAATCACAGATGCGGGGAAGCACACAATCAATAGCAATAACAATGCTCCAAACCTACTTATCAGGTGGAATATTACTCCCTTTATATTAACTGTGGGCTAGGGAAAGGGAAGTTAATAGACTTTCTGCTACCAGTGTATAAAGATTAGGCCCCAATTCTTAACTCAGGTTGAGTCAAAGTCACTACTTATTTTTGTATTTAGTTGGTTCAGCCTAACTTAGGATGGATTCCAGGGAAATATCACCTTAGTTAGGGTTTTTATGGCTGTGAAGAGACACCATAACCATGGCAACTTTTATAAAGGAAAACATTTAATTGGGCTTGGCTTACAGTTTTAGAGGTTCAGTCCGTTATCATCATGGCAGGAATGAGGGCAACATACAGGCAGGCATGGTGCTTGCTATGGTTTGTATATGCGTGGCCCAAGGAGTGACACTATTAGAAGGTGTGACCCTGTTGCAGTAGGTATATCACTGTTGGTGTGGGCTTTAGGACCCTCACCCTAGCTACCTGGAAGCTAGTATTCTGCTAGCAGCCTTCAGATGAAGATGTAGACTTCTTAGCTCCTCCTGTACCATGCCTGCCTGGATGCTGCCGTGTTCCTGCCTTGATGATAGTGGACTGAACCTTGGAAACTGTAAGCCAGCCCCAATGAAATGTTGTCCTAATAAGAGTTGCCTTGGTCATGGTGTCTGCTCACAGCAGTAAAACCCTATGACAGTGCTGAAGAAGGAGATGAGAGTTTTACAACTCGATCCTTGGGTAGCAGAAAGTGTCAGGGACACACTGATCAGGCTTAAGCTTCTGAGACCTTAAAGATCTAGTGACAGACATCCTCCAATACATCTACACTTCCTCCAACAGGACCACACTTTCTAATAGTGCCATTCTCTATGGACCTTGGTTTTATTGAAACCACCGTACATTTCTATTTTAAATGTTACACAAATTATTCTGGGCCAATCCTAGATGGAAAACTGTGTGAATCCACTACAAGACTGAGCTATTTTGTATGGTTTCTAAAAGCAATGGCAACAGGTTGTATGGGAAGACAATCCCCTTGATAATTCTAAAGGGCAATATGTGTATTAAGAATAATTGGTTCAATTTATATCATTTATACTGAGCAGTAAAAGTTGTGGCTAATTTTAAGTTTCCCCCCTTTATTAAAGACAGATTCTTTTCCCATCCATTATATTCTGATACAGATCTCAAATAAATATTTCTCCTCCCTCTACTCCTCCAAGCTTCTCCCCACCTCCCCTCCCATCTGGATCCACTCCTTTTCTCTATCTCATTGGAAAGTACTTCTAAGTTCTTCTAAGAGGTAACAAAAGAAAATATATTAAAATAAAAAAAATACCCATCACATTGAAGTTGGACAAGGCAACCCAACAGAATAAAAAGAGTCCCAAGAATAGGTACAAGAATCAGAAACACATTTGTTCACATACTCAAGAGCCCCATAGAAATACTAAACTGAAAGCTAAAATATATGCAGAGGACCTGGTGCAGAATTGAGCCAGCCCTGTGTATGCTGCTTCAGTCTATCAGTTCACATGACCTTTACTTAGTTGTTTTAGATGGCTTTGTTTGCCTAGTGTGCTCCATCACCTCTGGATCTTACACTCTTTTAGACCTCTCTTCTGCAAGGTTCCCTGAGCTCTGAGGGGTGGGATTTGATGGAGATTTATAACTGAGTGTACCAAGGTCTTTCCCTCTCTGTGTAATGTCTGGTTGTGGGCCTCCATTTGCTCCCGTTTGCTATAGGAGGAAGCATCTCAGATGATGGCTGAATAAGTCATTATCTAGGAGTAAAACGGGATATCATTAGGAGTAAATTTTTTAAAGACCATAGGATTTGGTTTCACCCTATGTCTCTGAACTATCAAGTCTCAGGTTTTTGGTCACTTTAGCAGTGTCAGATATAGGTTCCATCTTATGGAGTGGGCCTTAACTCAAACCAAACATTGACAGGTTATTCCCAAAGCTTATTGTCACCATTGCCTTAGCATATTTGCAGGCAGCAAAGGTTGTATCAAGGGTTTCTCCCCACATTTCCTCCCGCAACCCAATCTCCCCTCACTTTCCTCATCTGATCCTCCTGCTCCTGTTCCTGATCTCCCCCTACTCCCAGTCCATCTATAAAAATCAAGTCTGGGTCACAGACCTTCCTGATGCAATAGGATAGGAGAGTAGCCCAGAGATCTAAGGAGATGGGGTTTATATTTCTGCATACCTGGGAGATCTGCTTTGCACCTGCAAGCCAGTGCAGTGTGTTGCTCATGCAGGTAACCTCTGAGAGTGCAGAGAACAAGTAGTGGTAAAGGAAATGGTGCGGCAAATGTCTCTCAGGAATAAAGACACGGGGAAAGATAAATAAGAGAGCTCAGAAAAGGTAAGGTACCATGGAAAATGTAAGAGAGCTCAGAAAAAAGTAAGATACTAGAAAAAGAAAAAAAAAAGAGTCAAAAATGGAAAATGGAATCGGCTGTATGCTTTTGTTATGCCCAGATCACGAGACCCCCAAAGAAACCACCAGAGACCACAACTCTGATGCAAACACATGAGAATCTTTATTCAGGCTCAAGCCTGGGCCACAAACTTTGCTGATGCAACAGGGTAGGAGAGTAGCCCCAAGATCTAAGGAGATGGGGTTTATTAAGGAAAAACAAACAAACAAACAAAACCAAAACCAAAACCTGCAAGTGGGGATTTCTGAGCCTTGGCGTTACACGATTGGGTAAGAGGGTAAAAGAATGTTGGCCTTTAAGCTGATTGGTTCACAGCATCTGGCCAAACTGTAAGGAGGGACCACACATCTAAATGTAGCATTTTGACCTGGGAACAACTCATGTATTCTTAGACCACGCTGTTGTTATCAGCTGGCCACAGCTGTTATGTCTATTTTGCAACTGCCAAGAATATCTCATGGTTTCCCCAAAGCTCAAGTGTAGGGGTAAGTCACTCTGAGGACAAGTTAACTTAAAATGGGGTCTGAAAAACAAAATGGAGTTTATTCTGCTACTTTCATTCCTTCACTTTTTGTACCTATGCTTAAAAATTTGCTTCATACCCTCCAGACTAAAGTAGGGCAACATCATTGTATAACGTCTTAGATTTTGTAGAGAAGGTTTGTCCTTGCTTTCTTGAGGAAGGTACAGTAAATTTAGTAACTTTGAAAAAAGTTGGGGAAAGGCTTCAAAACTATTATGATGTGCACAGACCAGGTAAAGTGCCTGTAGGTACTTTTAGTCTCTGGACCTTGATTAGAGATAGCTTAGATCCTAGACATAAGAGAGAGAAGTGGGTTTCAGGGAGGCAACCCCTGAACACTTCCGGGGACACTTTGACAAAGGAATGAGAAAATGAAACTAAGTCGTCTGCTCTTGCAGTCGAGCCTACGTACACAGACAAGTTGGTTTCAGAGAAGATAAAACAGCTGCAAACCTGCAAACCTTCGATGTTTGTGCAAATGCAAATATCTTGACAATCTCAAGAGGAGAACTTGGAAGCACCTACGTGAAAGCTGAGAGCTAGTCAAACCCCACGTGTCTTAGTGGACTGGAGCCTTTCCAGAGGTGGAGGTGGAGCCACCAGCTGTAGCAGGGGTGGGAAAGTTGTCTGGGAGACAACCTTTGTAGAGGCTTTTATCTCCCTTACAAGTGACCTTGAAAGAAGCTACTCGGAGAGGAGATGATGTTCAGGGATTTCATTTTACATTTCTAGTTATAGAACAGGCTGATTCTCAGGGTAATAGAGTTAGAGTTTATCAACCTCCTCTGTTTAAAAAGTTAAAGGAATTAAAAACTGCTGTGTACAGTATGAGTCCACAGCTCCATTTACTAAGGCTATGCTTGAATCATTGTCCACGGAGGCCCTCCCTCCCGGGAACTGCAAACAATTGGCAAGGGTGCACTGGTCAGGAGGAAATTTTTTTATTATGGAAATCAGAATTTGCTGTGCAGTGTCAAAACACTGATGAGATCTCTTGAACAAAACAAGTACCTATTAACGTTGGAAATGTTAGCAGGAGAGGGACAATATCATGAGGCTGTTCAACAGTTTGATCCAGTTGTTTATGCATAGGATAATGCTGCAGCTAAGAAAGCCTGATATAAGCTACCTTCTACAGGGAGGCAGACTGAGGATTTATCAAAAATTAGGCAGGGACCAGATGAGTTGTTCCAAGATATTGAGGCTAGCTTGTTGTAGACAGCAAGCAGACTTACAGGGGGTTCTGAGGCGGGTCTGTTGCTGGTAAGGCAGTTCATCCATGAGAATGCTAATACTACATGTCAGACAGTATTATGACCTTTTAGGAAAAAGGGAAATTTGTCAGACTATATCAGATTGCGTTCTGACATAGGTCTTTCGTACACCCAGGGTGTTGCTATGACAGCTGCTCTGCAAGGCAAGACAGTAAAGGAGCTATTGTTTCAGCAAAGAATACCAAATAAAAGTAAAGTAACTGGTTTTCCAGGAAGTTGCTATGGGTGTAGACAAATAGGACATCAGATCAGGCAATGTCCCAATAAAAATGTGACTAGCCCTCAGAAGTTTTTTTCCAGGATGGATGATAGTCAAGATTATAGTACAAGTGTAAGAAAGGAAGACATTGGGCTAATGAGTGCAGGTCCAAGAGAAATGTTATGGGAAATCCTCTTCCTCAGGGAAACGGGAGGAGAGGCTAGCCCAAGGCCCTGTAGCAGCAATGTAATAGGGTACTACAGAACTTTGTTCCCCAGCAAGGAAATCCATTCTGGACCTCTTCCACACAACCCCAGGCAGTGCAGGAATGGACCTCAGTTCCTCCACCTATACAGTATTAACACCTGAAATGGGTATGGAGGTCCTACCTACAGGAGCGTATGGTCCTTTACCACCAGGTACCACAGGTCTGCTCTTTGGGAGTAGTGTTACCATGAATGGTATTAAGGTGGAGCCAGGTGTCATTGATAATGATTATACTGTAGAGACCAAAATTATGACGCATCCCCCTAATTGGATTTTGGTTATTTGCCAGGAGCCTGCTCAGCCTGGAATGGGCTTGAAGTAGGACTCAGCATTGGACACTATTTTAAAGACTGATGGCCTTCTAGCTCTCTACCGATGCTGAATGTTTGCTGATAACTTCTAAAAGAGTCTAAGAACTTCTTGCTTATTCTGTGATTAAAATATGCTGGCTTCTTTTCTCTTTAGTTCTGTTTCAGTAAACATTACAACTCTGTGCTTCATTTAACTCTTTATGCTAAAATAAGTGCCAGGAAAACTTAAAACTTAACTCTTTCTTACTGTTCTGTGTTTCATTATGCACTACAAACTTAACTATTACTTATGCTGTGCTTCATTAAGTGGTAAAAAATGTAATTCTTTATTACTTTGCTTTAATAAGCTCTAATATCTGGCAATTAACACATATTGTTTAGCAGCAGGGAATTAAGTAAAAGAATTTATTGCTGGTGCTTCTTTCTCTGGAGAATCAGTCAGACACCTCTCTGGGTAAGCTGGTTAACTCTTTGTGACCAGAGAGGGAGAAAAGGAAAAGAATTAAGATTCTGTATAGAGGCAAATATGTACAGATACATATATTCAAACATTCATATACCCACACTCTGGCCAGGCTCAATCATCTGTCACAATCAACTCCACAAGTGTTCGTGCGTGCTTATATACATACACATATAGCTATACATAAACATAGACAAATAGACATATACATTTTAGATGGATGGATAGGTGGATGGGGCAAGCTTCCCAAGCCAAACCACTCAACCAACAACTTTTTCCCCCCTCTGGTCTTTTTATACCTTCTTAGACAAAAAGTTCTTTAGAAAATTACCTCAGAGATAAAACGTTACATAAAATGGGAGTTACAGAAGGATGTTGATATTGAGTTCAAAGCAGTGTTTCATTATATTATACTTCTTAAAAGTTCAAAGCAACTTTTTACGTGTTTTAACATGGCCTTGCCTTATCATAGTGCACACCTGTGATTTAATCCTTGGACCTAAATGTTTTTCCTTGAACACAAAATTGTCCCAAATTTATTTCTCTTTTTAGTGTGATTATGAAAGCTCATTGCATTTCTTATTATGCAGCCTTTACTTACTATTTTGAGGAGTGGGTACATTCTATTCTTGATTCTAACTTTATTACATTTTTCTAGCAACTAAGACCATCTCTAGAAACTTTCTTCCTAAAATTACTTTAATAAAATCAGGAATTCTAATGAATTACTATCTATTTGTCTATAGATCATCACTAGAAGATAGTATATCTTTTGTAGGTCTGCAGAAATCTGCTCAAAAGGGTGAGACAATATTTAGTGATAATATTATCACTATAATATATATATATATATATATATATATATATATATATATATATATATATATATGAAAAGCATATTAATAGCAGGAATCTTTCCTTGCCACCTGGAGCAAATCCATCATAGATTTTTAAAGAGGATTTTATTTATTTATTTATTTATTTATTTATCATGAGTACACTGTAGGTGTCTTTAGAGACACCAGAAGAAGGCATCAGATCCCATCACAGATGGTTATGAGCCACCATGTGGTTGCTGGGAATTGAACTCAGGACCAGAGGGAAGATCAGTCAATGCTCTTAACTGCTCAGCCATCTCTCTAGCCCTTCATCATAGATTTTAATCCAAGGCATACCCATCTCATGAAGATCACCTGCTAGTTTTTTGCTTCTACTTGTTGGTTCATGGAAGTTATACAGTCAGGACAGCATTTGGCACAGCTATTATTACTTCCTCAAGTTCAAACTAAGAATATAGCAAAAAAAGGATCGAAAAGGAAATGTAGGTTTTGGGTTCTCAGATGCTTATTGGGTATAAGCCATCGGGCCTCAGAGACCAGAGCTTATGTTAAGAAATAATGGAAAAGACTTTCAGGACTACTGGACCCAGGGGCTGATGTTTCAATGCTCATGGCAGATCAATGGCCTCAGGCTTGGCTAAAACAGCCCACAGTTACACAATTACAAGGAATTGGTCAAAGTTAATGTCCAGAACAGAGTAATGATATTTTAATCTGAAAAGAGGAGGAGGGACATGAAGCTATATTCCAACCATATATTGTATTAGGCTTACAAGTTAATTTGTGGGGATAGGATGTGATGAGAAAAATGAGGGTTAACTTTACAATCCTAAGAAAGAAATTATAAGACAGACGTTTGATCAAGGATTTTTGACAAACCAAGGCTTGGGAATTAAGGGGCAGGGAGTCTAGGAATTGGTAACACCTACTCACATAGAGCTGGATTAGGGTGTTTTTGATAGAGGCTACTGGCCAGCCTTGGAAGATTGAGGAAACAGTGTGGGTCAGTGGTCTCTTACAAAGGAAAAAAGAACCACAGAGCAGTTAGTACAGGAACAGTATAGCAGACACATAGAACCCTTTGATTCTCCTTGGAATTTACCTGTTTTGTGGCTGGAAAGAAACCGGGAAATTGGAGGTTGTTGCTAGATCTCCAGAGTTCATGAAACTGTGGAATTAATCAGAGCACCACAGCCAGGGCTACTTAACCCCTTCTGCCATACCCAAAGATACTTTAAGATTATCCTGGATTTGAAGGATTGTTTTTACACTATACCTCTTGCTCCAAAGGATTGTAAAAAATTTTGCTTTTAGTTCCATGAATTTTCAAGAGCCTATGAAAAGATTTCATTGGAAGGTTTTACCCCAAGGCATGGAAAATAGCCCCACTCTATGCCAAAATTTGTGGCTCAAGGTGTTACTAAAGTCAAACAAGCACATCCTGAATTCCATATAATTCATTATATGGATTAAAATTTAGTAGCCCATAAACAAGAAGGACTGCTATTAGCAGCTTATGCAATTTACAGAAGGCCTTGAAAGAACAATATTTAATAATCATACCAGAAAAGGGACAGACTGAGCCACCTTACTCTTATTTGGGACACAAATTATATCCCAAGGTTATAGTACCTCAAAATGTTCAAATCTGGAAAGATGGATTGAAAAAAAAGTTTAAAAAAATTTCAAAAATTATTGGGAGACAGAAATTCAATTAAAGCTCACTTGAAATTTTATACAGGAGAGTTAATGCCTCTCTTTCATATTTTGAAAGGTGTTCCAGATCCTACATCTAAAAGAGAATTAACAGCTTTTGGTAAACAGGATCTACACAAGGTGGAGCAAACTACTGAGCAACAATATGTGCAATATATTAACTATGCACAAGGATGGGGTGTTTATGTTCTTGCTACTGCCCATGCACCTACTGCAGAAATATGGCATGTGGTCCTTTGCTGTGGTTACACCTACCTGTTTTTTTCTGCTAGGCTATTGCTAGATTATCATGAGCTGTTGTTGTTTGTACAGATGGCCTGAGAGGAATCAAGAAAGTATTTTGGGGTAGAGCCTTCAGTGGTTGGAGTGCCTTTCACAAAACAGGTAGTTGATCGGTTATTTCAAAATATGGATACCTGGTCCATTGCTTTTGCATATTATCCTGGAGTTATAGATAATCATTATCCTAAAGGTGAACTGTTGCAGTTTGTGAATATGCATGTATTAGTACTCCCTAAAATAATGAGGCAGACTTCTTTACCTGGAGCTCAAGTAAGTTTTACAGATGGATCCTCTAACAGTACTGCAGCTTATGTGATTCAAGGTTAAGCATATAAATTTTTTACTCTCTCAGCTTCAGCTCAATTTGTAGAGCTCAGAGCTATTGCAGCTATATTTTAAAAGATGGATGCTTGTTCTTTTAATTTGTGTACTGATAGTCACTATGTTGCTAGAGCTTTACAAGTTTTAGAAACAGTGGCTAACATTGATACTGCTAACAGCCAGGTTCAAGATCTTTTTTTCTCAAATACAAAGATGTCTCCAAGCACACATTCAAGCATGTTATGTAGGACATATACATGCTCATTCAGGACTCCCAGGACCTCTATCAGAAGGTGATGCTATTTCATATAAAGCCATTCAAATAATTGGTCTCTCACAAATTGACCTCCCACAACAATTGCATGCTTTGCATCATCAGAATAATCAAAGCTTAAGGAAACAATTTCCTATATCTAGAGAAGCTACACAACAAATCGTTCGCCAATGTGACTCTTGTACTGAACATTATTCAGTACCTCATTATGGGGTTAATCTTAGAGATCTACTTCCCAATCAGTTATGGCAAATAGATGTTACAAACATACATAAATTTGGTAGATTAATATATGTGCATGTTTCCATAGATACCTTTTCATGTTGCGTTATGGGCACTGCCCAAACAGGGAAGGGTGCTAAGCATGTTATCTCTCATTGCTTAAAATGCTTTGCCATGGTAGGATAACCTAACATGATCAAGACCGACAATGGGTCTGGATATATAAGTCAAGCTCTCCAGTGTTTCTGTGCCCAGTTGTCTATTACTCATAAAACAGGTATTCTATATAATCCGCAAGGACAGGTAGTTGTGGAATAAGCCTATGGAGCTCTAAAAAAGTCAGTTACAAGAAATAAAAAGGGGGGTGTATATGCCTTCACCACAAAATAGTTTAGATCATGCACCCTTTAAATTGTTAACCATGGATGCCAAAGGAGACTCTGCTGCTAAGCGTCTAAGGCATCCTAGACTCGGCATACTTATGCCCAGGTGAAACAGAAGGACCTGCTTACTGGCATATGGCATGGTCCTGATCCAGTATTAATATGGGGAAAATGGCATGTTTGTGTTTTTCAAAAGGATACTGAAAGTGCCAGGTGGCCTCCAGAGTGTTTAGTTCACCATGCTGAAAAAGCAGTTGACCAGACTCATGATTCAGATGCTGATGAGCCATTCCTGATGTCAACTTGAGGAGAGCTATCAGATATATAGAACAGAGGAGAGTTCTCAAACACCAATGAGTGGGAAAAAGGACTATTTCCAGGACTTTAGTGCTCAGACATTGGATCACCACAGATTCATATCTGGAAGCTTGCTGCAGCCCTAGGGGATGCTGGGCTGACTAACAAGGCTACTAAACAAAGATAGAACACTGGGTTCAGATTGATGTCAGTGGGAAATGAACTTGCCTGTGTTTCTCCACCATGTGTTGTTGATAGGGAAATTTTACATCACTATGTATGGGTTTAGATTCAATGTAACTTGTTATGACTATAACTTGACTAATTGTGTATCTGACATTGTACAAGGAGTTTCTGTTATGGTACATCATCAGCCTTCATTTGTTATGCTTCCAGTCAATGTTTCAGAATCTTGGTAAGAATATAGAGGCTTGCAAGTGTTGGATGAAATTCAGAAAGCTTTGAGTAGACCTAAAAAACTGATCAGATTGATCAATGCTGGAATTTTATGTTGAGGTCTTTGATACATTTTAGAGTTAAGTTTTCTGCAGGGTGATAAACAGGTATTTATTTGCATTGTTCTACATGCAGACATCCAATTTGACCAGCATTATTTGTAAAATATATTGTCTCTTTTCCAGTGTGTATTTTTGGCTTCTTTAATAAAAAAAATCAGGTATCCATGGCTATGTGGATTTAAATCTAGGTCTTCAATTCAATTCCTTTGTTGAATGTATCTACTTTATGTCCTTCTCATGCTTTTAAAAATTACTATAGCTTTAGTACAGGTTAAAACAAAAATTGCCGAAGCCTCTAGAAGTTCTTTTATTGTTCAGGACTGCTTTAGCTCTATTGAATTTTTTTGTTTTTCCATATGAAGCTAGAAACCATCTTTTCAAGATCTGTGAAGAATTGCATTGGAATTTTGATAGAGATTACATTAAATTTGTAGGTTGCTTTTGGTAGGATGAACATTTTGGTATGATAAACCTACCCATCCATGAGCAGGAGGGATCCCATCTTCTGATATTTTCTTCAATTTCTTTCTTGAAAGACTTGGCATTTTTATCATACAAATCTTTTACTTCTTTGGTTATAGTTATCTCAAGATATTTTGTATTCTTTGGGACTATTATGAAGGCTGTTCCTCTGGTTCTTCTTCAATCAGCTTGTCATTTGTATAAAGAAGGTCAACTGATTCTTAAAAACTAATTTTGTATACATCTACTTTGCTGAATGTGTTTATCAGCTGTAGGAGTTTCCTGTTAGAATTTTTAGGGTTGATTAAATATATTATCATATGATCTACAAATAAAGTTACACTGACTTCTTCCTTTGCAGTTTGCATTCCCTTCATCTACTTTTGATGTCTTAGAGTATTAGCTAAAACTTCAGGTAATAGATTGAATAGGCATGAAAATTGTAGACAACCTTTTCTTGTTCATGATTTTAGTGAAATTGCTTTGAGATTTTCTCCATTTGATTTGATGTTGATTATGGGATTGCTCTAAGCTGCCTTTATTATATTTAGGTATATCCCTTGTATCCCTAATCTATACCAGACTTTTATCATGAAGGGGTGTTAGATTTTTTTTTTTTTTACTTTTTCTTTTCATTTCTTTTATTGGATATTTTCTTTATTTACATTTCAAATGTTATCCCCTTTCCAGGTCTGCCCTCCGGAAACCCCCTATCCAATCTCCCCTCCCCCTGGATTTATTTTAAAAGGCATTTTCTGCACCCAATGAGATGATCATGTAATTTTTTTAGTTTCAGTTTGTTTATATGGTAGATTACACTTATTGATTTCCATATATTCAATTACTCATGCATCTCTGGGATGAAACCTATTTGATCATGATAAACTTTTGATGTGTTCTTGGATTTAGCTTGCAAATATTTTATTGAGAGTATTTTTGCATCTGTGTTCACACATAGAATTGGTCTGTACTCTTTTTCTTTGTTGTGTTTGTATGTGGTTTGGGTATCAGTGTAACCGTGGTATCATAAAGTGAATTGGGCAATGATTTTTTTTCTTTTCTTCTTTGTGGAAAAATTTTAGTGGTATTGGCATTAGCTCTTCTTCGAACATTTGGTAGAATTTTATACTAAAATCTGACCCTAGGATTTCTCTAGTTGGTGGAATTTTAGTGACAGCTTATATTTCCCTCAGGGTTATTTGTGGGAACTGAAAAGGGACCTGGGAAGAGGTGGGAGGAGGACCCCCATCTGGCCAGAGTTCCACCTATGCTCTGGACAGGCGGACTCTCGAAGGCTGCCAGATGCTTTCCACTCAGACCTGGGTGGGCATCCAAGCCTCTGACCCACTCGACGGGGGGTGGGGGGTGGACAAGGGGGCAGCCATGACCTGGGGGTCCCAGGGCCACACCCTGTAGCCCCAGGGTTATGGGAGAGAGGGCAGAAGGGAAGAGAGGTTCCCACACAGGGGAGATGAGCAGAGACTGTGTATGGTTTTAGAGCTTTATTATAGAAAGGTAGGAGAGAGAGAGAGAGAGAGAGAGAGAGAGAGAGAGAGAGAGAGAGA
>NC_034592.1:26545790-26556008 GCF_900095145.1 Mus pahari
AAAAAAAAAAACAAAGTTATTCCACAACCAAGGGAAGCAAGAGATTGCATCTCTTGATGGAAGAATTGTCAAAGACAAAAGATAGCATAAAGAGTATATACATAATAATGGGAACATGGGGCTGTTTTGCAATTTAGATGCCAAATAGCATTAGCTAGTATATAGCATCTCAGAAAGAATGGGGCTAGGGAGATGGCTCCATGGAGTACTTGTCATAAAATCTTTAGCTCCCCAGAATCTCTATACATCTGGATGCAGTAGTACGAATTTGTATTAGAACACTTCCTAGGGTGAGTTGGGAGGTAGAGACTGGAGATGCTCAGAAGTTTAAAGGCAAGATAGTCTGGCATATGACAAGAAATTCTGTCTCTAACAAAGTGAAAGGCAAGGATTAATACTTGAGATTGGCCTATGGTCTTTACATAAAAGCTGTGGCACATGTATGCCTACCTACACACACACACACACACACACACACACACACACACTCACCCACTCACACACACACACTCACATGAACACAAACTTGCATAATATATATATATATATACACACACACACACTGAGAGAGAGAGAGGGGGGGGCTAAATAATGCAAACTGTCTAAGAAGTAGCTTAAAAATATAAATTTCCTTTTGCTCTTTCTTGGTAAGTGAAGAGGGAAAGTTGGGGGCAAAAGATGTTTGTTTTCTAAAATATTTGATAAAACAAAGGATATTGTCTTTCATTTCTTATTAATCTGCATTTTCTGATTGATTTGTGATCTGTTTAGGGAAATAGTGATTTTAATGGGTAGAAGGATTATTGACTCTTAACTGGTCTTGGCTTTTTGTGAAAATTCTTAGTGATTGCTCCTGTTTTACTGCTTATAACAGTCTAAGAACTATTCAACTGAATGTATGGCTTTATTTTTGCACTTTTGTGTTGAATAACATTTTCTATAATTCTATATGGGCAAGGGCTGATTATGTAAATTTTGGATTTTTTTTTTTTTTTTTTTTTTTTTTTTTTTTTTTTTTTTTTTTTTGCTATTTTCCTGAATGCCTGTGCTTGGGATGTAGCTCTATAAGCTGCAGGGTAAGGTGAAAATTGCTGAGTCATGAGTATCCTTCTTGTAGTTCATGACTGATGACTTGCAGTAGGATATTGAAAAATTTTGAAAAGGAGAATGAAAGCTCAACTGACATTTGGCTCAAGTCCTAGAAAATGTCAATATTGTTTTATAAAAGCATTAAAAAATATTGATAAATTTATTCAAGGAATAGCACAAAGTCAAACCATGCAACATATCTAGGGCAAGAGGTTTATTGGGGAAGGATAAGAGTGAAAGCCTGTCTCAGAGTGGGGACATGAGAGAGAGAGAGAGAGAGAGAGAGAGAGAGAGAGAGAGAGAGAGAGAACACTGCACAGGGAGAACTATGGTTCTCATAGTAGTGGAAGAAATGCAACATATATGGCGGCAGGTGATGACATAAGCTGCTGCTGCTAAGTGGCTGACAGGCTGGTTGGAGGAGAGGCCTAATGTACAACATTCCCCCCTTGTGTTTTATTATAAAATGTGAAGGATTAGGAAAGGGTGACTGAGAGGTAGGAATGATGGTGCTGTGCTCTTTATACTGATTCCTGCTGTCTGGGGGGTGGGGTGGGCAATGACATCTTTGGGGACCCAGGAAAGCTAGGATCCTGGCCAACTCCTGGTAGAGCTGGCTGTTTAACTCACTGTCTAGGTTCCGTTGGAACATCTGGGGCTGGGAAAGTGTAGGCCTAGACTAAGCAGTTTATGAGCCTGGATCACTTCGGGGCGAGCCACTTTGAAATTTCCCAGGATGTGGATTTTAATAGAACACCTGGACATGCTGGGATGCTGAAACAAATGTACACACACACACATACACACACACACACACACACACACACACACACACACACACGATCCCTTAGGAGTTTATGGAGAAAATGTTTTCTTAAGTGTACATTTGAAGCTTTTAGGCCTCTGGTTATGGTAGTTGAGGTAGGGTTGTCCAAATACCAGGGAATGGGAAGAGATCCCTCAGGAATAGGCAGTAGGCGGGGAAACATAGGCTGTTGATTGACAAGGATACTTATCTGGAGACCATTTGACCTATGAGAGGTGGATTCAATTATATTCCCTGAATCTTAGAAGGATTTTTTAAAGTCTACAAAAGGAGGTACGCTTTAGACATGTTAGCGTTACCTTTGTTTGTTATCTGTACTGAAACTCCTATTGTAGAGAAAGCAATAGACTCATACCTTTGTGTCATAGGAGAAGCTTAGGAAACTATTCTGGGTTAAAAGCAGGACTGCTCTTTAAGGCAAGTTCAGGGAAGATAGACTCCTTCCCCGGAGAAGTGGCAAAGCTCACAAAAGCTCACTCGGTCTTGATTTTTTTAGTATGACTATAAACCATGAAACAAGGGCTTCTTTCCTCTATCCAGGAGACTGGATGTATATAAATGTATCTAGACAGATGGTTTTTTTACTCAATGAGAAACACTTTTAAGTCTACATTTAGAAGACAGCCAAAGGAAATTTAAAATCTTGAGCTCGTGGTTGTGATAATAGTAGCCATGCTTTATCAGATCTAGATTAATAGCTTATCAGAATTCTATCGATGAATGGACTTTTGAAGAATCTGAACTCTCAAAGTCTCAATAGCATAGGAGGGAAAGAAATCCAAAGTGTTTTCTATTCCTTTTATATACACCTTAAATCTCTTTCTTATCACCACTTAAGCTTTTACATCCTCCAAACTTTATAACTAGCATTTATCCACTTCAAGTTATAACTTACATTTACTCACCTTTAAACACCTTCTTAGACCCTAAAAATTTTCTTAGATCTGCACAACTTAAGTTTTCATATTCTCAGACTTTACATCAACTTTACACTTTTTTTTTTTTTTTTTTTTCTACCTAGTTATTCACCATGAGGTGGTTGATTGCTGGGAGCAGTCATTGTGATGTGAATTCCTTTAAATAAATAAAGAAATAGTTAAAAGTAACAATGAAATATGTTTGCGAGTTTATCTCTTTTCTGGGTCTGGTAACACAGTAAACTGTGTCTAACTTAGTAGTAGCTCTAGGAAAAGTAAGGCCTGTGGTCTTATTTTTTATACATGAAATTGCGAAGTTAGCTGAAGCCTTGCTTGCTACTGTTAAATTGATAAAGTGACCACTAGCCTAAGTTGCCAACCCCATCAGAGACCTGAGAAGGAAGAATTTTACCTGAGTAAGCAGGAAATAAAGACCAAATAGGGATCCAGCTTCTGGATCTACTAAAAAGGACAAACTTACTGTTTACCTAGACAGCCAGCTTCAGTCTTCAGCCACCAGGTCAGAAAATCTGACAGACTTTCCTGTGGAGTTGGAACTAAGGGAGACTGGCCTATTTTGTCTAGGCATAGCAAGGCAATCAACTCCCAAGTGCCCCACATTTCCACAGTTTAGACAGTGCTGCCAGCAACTGAAGTAAAGAGTAGTTTTCTGCCCAATGGCCAGCGTTTCTGCACTTAAAGCAAGCTCCAGGTGGAGGTTCTTCTGTGCCTCTCACCTCCTGTGGGGATTAGGGGTGCTGCCAGGTGCTGGCATGTCTATCATGCAAAGCCTTAGTTTTTATTTTATTTTATCTTTTAGTAACTAGTAAACACTTTAAATGCCACATTCTGCAGGTCTCTGTAGCGTTTGAGGATCATTTATTTGTTATGTATATATAAATAGACAAACTTTGTTTCTAGCTATTTGCTTTAGACTTAGTTTTGGATACATATACAGGTGGCTAAATAAAGCTTACTTCTGTAATTAATTACGTTAATACTTAGCATGAATACAAATATAGCTCTGAGCACATTAAAGATTTTGACCATTTATAAAGTGACTGACAATTAACTTGTATTTCTTAATTATCCTCAACAGTTTAAAATAAGCTAATAGTTTTTTTTATAAGATTAGGACTTTACATTCCATTTCTGTTAGGTTTAGCCTTAAAAAAATAACTATGTCACTAGAAACCCTGCTAGTTTCTGTCTCATCTCCCTTCATCTCTCTATAATTAAAAGTTTTATTTTGATATTAGAAGAGCTCTTCTATTTCTAGTGAAGAGAAAAGAAATAGGAATGGGGAATTTTTCACATTCCTGTGATTGCTTGGGTGGCATATTGAGGCCAGATTCAACTGGAAGGGAGTGGTCAGAGGTTCCCCAAAAGACATTCCAAAAGGAATGGGAGGTAGATGATGGCGTTCCCATAGGTGAGGTAGACAGAGGTCTGGAGCCTGAATCTGAGGCATCCTAGAGACCAAGGAAAGACTGAACAAGGGTGGCAGAAGCTGGTCACTGGGTCTTCACACATTGAGTAGGTGCCAGGGGTTAAAGCCTGAAGAGACACAGTCACCTGGTACCAGGTTTTTGGAATGAAGCCAGAGGGCAAAAACTGTGTGCTCAAAAAACTTTACCCAAAGGAAATGGTCAGAGGCAGGTAAGTCCACCAGATTTACCATCAGGGATGCATTTATGCCAACTGGCAGGGATCACCAACGGCTGGTAATGGATGGAAGACAAAACAATTGCTGAACCAGAACATGGATCTGTTGTGGTTGGAGTGGGCAGGTGGGGTCCCAGTGTGGACACGCCCACCCCTTCTCAGCACCTGCAAGTCACTGCACCAATGTTAGGATAAAGTGGTGGAAGGTTGGAGCTGCTTTAGCAGAAGAGTTGTGAGTCATCAAATGTGAGCACAGGGCACTCCAGAGCTTGGATATTCAGGAAGAGGAGCAAAGTGTTTTAAACTGCTGATTCATCATCTCTCCCAAAATAACCCAAAATAAAAACGTTCAAAGAGTAAGAAAACAAAAACAATTCCCCGTTCCCCAGAACTTTGTCCACTTTGAGAAACACAAAGTGATAACAAAGGAGACTCCTTTCTCTGGAGCCATCTGTCTTTCATGTGATATGAGGCTGATCCTTCTGCACACTGACATACACTGATTCCAACCAGTTCTTAGAGTGTTTCAGATATTTAAAACTATCATCTACCAAGAAATCATAGTTATGCAAAGATAACCAGAACCCCTCCAAAATGAGGCAAGCACAGATAATTTGTGGGGAATGTCTGGGAATGATGGTTTTCTTTTCATAACTCAACTTCCATAGTGAGACTGGAACAAAACACACACAGCAAACATTGGCAGAAGGTAGATCTCCCTGAGTTTCTAGGGCAGCCTAGTCTACATAACAAATTCCAGGCCAACCAGATAAACAAATCGGGAGACATGGAGAAATAGTCCTACTGTGATGAGGGTTAGAGCAGACAGAAGATAAGCAAGGAAAGTGACAATATAATCAATCTAGTAAACCATGCAACATGTAGGACTCCCTCCCTTAAAAGACACATTGCACTTCATTAACAAGATCTCCTTATCCAGTGTTCTTCTTCCTGTCTCCTCTCTTTTGTTTTACAAAGGACCTGGTTATTCAGTGAATGCTTCTCTTAGCACCTGGGGACTCTGCCTTTGAGATCCTGCTGGTCTCAACTTCCCATGTGCCCTGGGGTCCACCTTCCATACTTGTTCTGTCTTTGTTCTGCCTGTGTTTAAATTTAATTTATTCCAAGTCAGCTTCCAAACACAGAAAATGCTAATAAGCTGCACCCTAACTGAGACAACAAACATTCTTGAAACCAGTGGCTGAGCTTCAGCTAATCAAGCAGTCAAGGTTCAGTTAAATAGAGACAGTTAGATCCTAAGATCTCTACAATTAACACAAATGCTGAGCTGTGACCACTCAGACTGCTTGAATATTTCCCTTCCTTTTCCTGACTTTATATAAATTCCACAGCACCAATGATGTGTTTATATAAAGATAAAGAGAGAAGGAATATGTTCTATGGAGAGAGTAGAGGAGTAGAGGCCAGCCATGAGCACATGGAGGAGGGTGGGGAGAGGAAGGGGATAGGAAAGGGGTGAGAGGACAGAGCGGGAGCAAGAAGGGAAGAGCAAGAGAACAAGAGAGGGAGGAGGGACCAAACAGTCCCTTTTATAGTGGGTTAGGCCTACCAGGTAACTTTTGGAAGGCCGCATACCCAGCTATTGCCAGGTAATTGTGGGATGGAGTTTAGACTGAATGCTAACAATTACGGCATCCCTCCAGAGTGGATGGAATTGTCAGTCTCATTGTTCAGACAAGAAAATGGGAAACTATAGAGGTTAGTCACTTGCTCAAGGTTTCAGCACCAGCGGAGCTGTGCTGGGATCCCTATTGATTGAGATGCAGCTTGGGTTAGGAGGGCACGTCAAAGGAGGTACCAGGATGGAAAGAAGACTTGTGTTTGATTTCTCGACTACTTTGCTGAGACTTGTGTTGGGCTCCTGTTGGAGAATTTTATCCTGAAGTGTGTGTCATGGGCTTTCCTCCCTCCCTCTCTTTCTTTTCTTTCTTTTGAGTGTCCTAGTGTTCTTTCTGTAGTTCCTTCCTATAATTTCACATTTTCTTATCAGAACAATGGGACCGATCATTCCATCCATTCTGGAGAAATGCTTTAATGATAAACTTGATCAATAGATGCGAGATGTATCATATACTTATTTTTACTTTTATTTTCTGATCTCAGTATGAGGCACATGAAATGCCCAGTAGGAAATAAAAAAGTGGCACTTATTCCCATCTTGGGATCATGTGTATCATATAGCAGTAAGCATACCAGGCTGGGAGCTGTATGTGGTACCACCTGGTACTAGGAAACCCAATTTCATCAGAGACCACTTGTTTGATAACTACAGCACTTACTTCATTAGAAATTTGGGTATTGGAAATCCAAATCAAATGTGCTTTTCAGTCTAGAACTCATTTTCCTTCCCAATTCCTACTGAGTGATGGGCTTTCTTAGCTAGATCTCATCCTTTGTCTAAGCTGAGTGACTTTGGGAAGGAAGGGGCTGTGGTGAACTGAAGGCTACAGCTTTAGGATAAAGTTGAATTTGGTCCCTTGGATACAAGTAGCTCTGGACCTCATTAGCCTTTTCAAAAATATTCTGGGGGCTCACTCTCCTAGTCGAAGACAGACATCATATATAACTGTCATTGAGCCTGGTTCTTGTATCAAGGCTAGAGACAGGACTAATTGGGGCTCAGTATCAGGTAGAGAAGTTTGATTTTCTCCCTAGGGAATGATTAGAGTGAGCCTGATTTTTCTTTTCTAGTCTACATGTGTCCTGGCTGGTTTTGTGTGTCAACTTGACACAGGCTGGAGTTATCACAGAGAAAGGAGCTTCAGCTGGGGAAGTGCCTCCATGAGATCCAGCTATGGGACATTTTCTCAATTAGCGATCAAGTGGGAAGGGCCCCTTTTGGGTGGCACCATCCCTGGGCTGGTAATCTTGGGTTCTATAAGAGCGCAGGCTGAGCAAGCCAGGAGGCAAGTCAGTAAACAACATCCCTCCATGGCCTCTGCGTCAGTTCCTGTTTTCTGATGTGCATGAGATGCAATCCTGACTTCCTTTAGTGATGAACAGCAATGTGGAAATGTAAGCTGAATAAACTCTTTCCTCCCCAATTTGCTTCTTGGTCATGATGTTTGTTGCAGGAATAGAAACCTTGACTAAGACAACATGTAACTATAAACTTTTACCCACATTTTGCTGGGCCACTGGATGAGACAGGGGTTATTTTCTCTACTTAGTGTGTAAACCCAAGCAATGTGGGGTTTATGTGTCCAAAAGGCACATGTCTGGGTAGACAGTGACAGGGCCTCTTTGAGAGGGCAGGAACTAAGTTCCCAGATAGAGCACAAAATTGAAGAGACAGAAGTCAGGCCATAGACATGTCCCACTTACTAACAGTATAAGAAAAAAGTTAATTAACCTCTCTGGACCTCAGCAATCCTGCCCACCTAGGTTTTTCTCCACTCAGGGGACTGACAAAGATCTTTGCCTTCATGAAGACCAGCTGCTTCCTTCAAACACCCTCCTCCAAATGCAAGGGTAGTCATATAGGGCATTAAGTTGGGCCTTGATAGGATAGCAGGTGGGAATGAGGAACCTCGAGCTCTGGAGGACAGTTGCAACTACAATTGCCACTTAACTAAAGTAGTATAATCTCCAACTACATTTTAAATAATTGCTCTTAAAACTACAGATAAATGTGAACTTCATTTCTCATCAAGAAAATTCTCATTGCAATAGAGAGCATTACAGAGAACAATAACTGATCAAAATGCTGAATTGTAGAGCCTAGACTCAACTGATTCCATCTACAACAAGAAAATCTTACACCTAAGGCCCAGGAATCACTGTGAGATTGTGTCTCTTAGGAATGTCAGAAGCTAGAACCATAAATTCTTACCAATATGACTTTCTAAACAGGAGTTAAACAAGGACCACACTAATGGCCACGGTAAAGTGGGAAATGGAAAAGATTATGAGGGCTTAAGCCTAGACAAAGAACTACAGGTAACTGTGGAATGCTGGGAGTGGAAGAAATCATCTTTCCCAGGGAAGTGTACAGTAATTGGTTATCCAATACCAAATGGCAACCCCCAAAACATATGGGTAGGTTGTACTTATATATTTAAATAGAGAGGGAGAGAAACAATTGGTGAAAAAGAGGCCATCGAAATTGACAAACAGCAAGAAAGGCTGTATGGAAGGTATCATGGGAGGACTTTGTTTAATGTTTTCTCAGCATCTAATGAAATGATCATGTGGTTTTTGTTTTTGAGTTTGTTTATATAGTGGATTACATTGATGGATTTTCATATATTAAACCATCCTTGCATCCCTGGGGTGAAGCCTACTTGATCATGCTGGATGATCATTTTGGTGTGTTCTTGGCTTCAGTTTGTGAGAATTATATTGAGTATTTTTGTGTCGATAATTCATGAGGAAAGTTGGTCTGTAGTTCTCTTTCTTTGTTGGGTCTTTGTGTGGTTTAGGTATAGAGTAATTGTGACTTCATAGAACAAATTTGGTAGAGTACCGTCTGTTCCTATTTTATGAAATAGTTTGAGGGGAATTGCAATTAGGTCTTATTTGAAGGTCTGGTAGAACTCTGCACTAAACCCATCTGGTCCTGGGCTTTTTTTGGTTGGTAGATTATTAATGACTGCTCCTATTTTTTTTTTTTTTTTTTTTTAGGGGAAATGGGACTGTTTAGATCGTTAATCCAATCTTGATTTAACTTTGGTACCTAGTGTCTGTCTCGAAAATTTTCCATTTCATCCAGGTTTTCCAGTTTTGTTGAGTATAGCCATTTTTTTAGTAGGATCTGATGATTTTTTGGATTTCCTCAGTTTCTGTTATTGTATCTCCCTTTTCATTTCTGATTTTGTTAATTAGGATAATAACCCTGTGCCCTCTAGTGAGTCTAGTGGCTAAGGGTTTATCTGTCTTGTTGATTTTCTTAAAGAACCAGCTCCCGGTTTGGTTGATTCTTTGTATAGTTCTTTTTGTTTTCAATTGGTTGATTTCAGCCCTGACTTTGATTATTTCCTGAGGTCTCCTCCTCTTGGGTGAATTTACTTCCTTTTTTTTTCTAGAGCTTTTATGTGTGCTTCCAAGCTCCTACTGTATGCTTGCCCATTTCTTTTTGGAGACACTCATAGCTATGAATTTTCTTCTTCGGAGTACTTTCATTGTGTCCCATAAGTTTGGGTATGTTGTTTCTTTTTTCATTAAATTCTAAAAAGTCTTTAATTTCTTTCTTCCTTGATCTAGTTATCATTGAGTAGAGTGTTTTTCAGCTTCCCCGTGGATGTTGGCTTTCTATTATTTATATTGTTACTGAAGATCAGCCCCAGTCCGTGGTGATCTTATAGGGTGCACAGGATTATTTCAATATTTTTGTATCTGCTGAGGCCTGTTTGATGACTGATTATATGGTCAATTTTGGAGAAAATACCATAAGGTGCTGAGAAGAAGTTATATTCTTTTGTTTTAGGATGAAATTTTCTGTAGATATTGTTAAATCCATTTGTTTCATAACTTCTTTTAGTTTCATTGTGTCTCTGTTTAGTTTCTGTTTCCAGGATCTGTCCCTTGATGAGAGTGGGGTGTTGAAGTCTCCCACTATTATTGTGTGAGGTGTTGAAAGATCCCCGAAGGGAGCCCCCCCCCCCGCTCCAGTCTCGGGAAGGACGAGCACCCAGTAGGACGCTGAGATCGACTTGCTGTAAACACACGAGGAAGTTTATTGAAGACAGGACAAGACAAGAG
>NC_034592.1:26577584-26598612 GCF_900095145.1 Mus pahari
GGATCATTATGACCAGGGGCTTTGGGACATTGTGATTGTTCCAGGAAACTTTCCGCTCAGGAATGCTCCGGGAACCATTGTGCAGCAAGGGAGGGTGAAAAGCTCATATTTTCACAGACCCCACTTCTTCTTTTGGGTAGCTAGGCAGCTTATTAATTTTTAGCCCTACAGTGTAATTTGTGATTTGAATTTTAGCAGATTCTTTAGTGAATGTGGATGCCTTTGCATTTGGAGCATAGATGTTCAGAATTCAGAGTTCATCTTGGTAAGTTTCACCTTTGATAAGGAAGAAGTGTCCCTCCTTATCTTTTTTGATAACTTTAGGTTGCAGGTCGAATTTATTCGATATTAGACTGGCTACTCCAGCTTGTTTCTTGGGACCATTTCCTCGGAAAATTGTTTTCGAGCCTTTTCCTTTAAGGTAGTGTCTCTCTTTGTCCCTGAGGTGTGTTTCCTGTATTCAGCAAAAAGTTGGGTCTTGTTTATGTAATCAGTCTGTTAGTCTATGTCCCTTTATTGGGGGGGAATTGAGTCCATTAATATTAAGAGATATTAAGGAAAAGTTTCTGTTGCTTCCTGTTATTTTTGTTGTTAGAGTTGGAATTCTGTTCATGTGGCTATCTTCTTTAGGTTTGTTGAAAGATTATCTTCTTACTTTTTCTCGAGCTTAGTTTCCCTCTTTGTGTTGGAGTTTTCCTATTATTATCCTTTGAAGGGCTGTATTTGTGGAAAGATATTGCATAAATTTCGTTTTGTCATGGAATATCTTGGTTTCTCCATCTATGGTAATTGAGAGTTTTGCTAGGTATATTAGCCTGTGCTGGCATTTGTGTTCTCTTAGGGTCTGTATGACATCTGCCCAGATCTTCTAGCTTTCATAGTCTCTGGGGAGAAGTCTGGTATAATTCTGATAGGTCTGTGTTACTTGACCTTTTCTCCTTACTGCTTTTAATATTCTCTCTTTGTTTTGTGCATTTGGTGTTTTGATTATTATTTGATGGGAGGAATTTCTTTTCTGGTCCAACCTATTTGGAGGTCTGTAAGCTTCTTGTATGTTCATGGGCATCTCTTTCTTCAGGTTGGAGAAGTTTTCTTCTATAATTTTGTTGAAGATATTTACTGGCCCTTTAAGTTGGAAATCTTCCTTCTCGTCTATATCTATTACCCTTAGATTTTGGTCTTCTCATTGTGTCCTGGATTTCCTGGATGTTTTGGGTTAACATCTTTTTGCATCTCACCTTTTTTTTTGATTGTTGTGTCAATGTTTTCTATGGTATCTTTTGCACATGAGATTCTTTCTTATGTGTCTTGTATTCTGTTGGTTATGTTTGCATCAAGGGCTCCTAACTTCTTTCCTAGGTTTTCTATTTCCAGAGTGGTCTCCCTTTGTGATTTCTTTATTGTTTTTACTTCCATTTTTAGATCCTGGATGGTTTTGTTCAATTCTTTCACCTGTTTGGATGTGTTCTCCTGTATTCCTTTAAGGGAGTTATTTATTTCCTTCTTATAGTCCTCCATCATCATCATGAGAAGTGACTTTAGATCCATATCTTGCTTTTCTGGTGTGCTGATATATCCAGGATTTGCTATGGTGGAAGAGTTTGGTTCTGATGATGCCAAGTAACCTTGGCTTCTGTTGCTTCTGTTCTTATGCTTGCCTCCTGCCATCTGATTATCTCAAGTGCTCGCTGCCCTCAATATATCTGATTGGAGCCTGTCCTTCCTGTAATCCCGGTTCAGTCAGAACTCTTCACAGTCCAACTTTCTCTGTGATCCTGTGATTCTGAGATCCTGTGAACCTGGGATTCTGGGTGTGTCAGAGTTCTTGGCAGTCAAGCTTCCTCTGAGACCCAGAGATCCTGGTCTGACCAAGCTCCCAGATCCTGGGATCCTGGAATCCTAAGATCCTGGGTGTGTTAGAGTACCTGGAAGTGGCATCTCCTCTGGGGACCCTGGTGCTGTCCACTGTGTTTGAAACCAAGATAGACCAGTGCAGATCAGAAGGAACCCTAGCTGCTGGCCAGGCAGCCTCCTGTGTTCCTGCTCCTGCTGGCCCCAGGCACTCCTAGTTATGTTGGGACAGATGCTGTCTTTCACCCTCCAGTGATCCTAATATCCTGGGCATGCAAAGGTGCCTGGGACGTGAAGAGTCCTCTAGGGACCATAGGACCATCTGTCGAGTTCACGCCCAGGGTGGCCCAGAGCTGGCTCAACTCAGTTTCTGATCCTCCAAATCAAATCCTGAAGTCTCATACCCAGCTCTACAACAGAACTCCTACTGTGGCCTTGTTCTCTCCCCTGCTTCCCATCTCCAATGGATCCACCTATATTCTTATCCTAAACTCCCACTTGCAACTTGTTGCTTTTTTCCACCTCCCAACTGTAGCAGGCATTCCCACAGGCCACTCTGCCTAGGGTCGGCTAATTGCAGATCTTTACCCATCCCTCTGCTTCTATAAATCCAATACCCCAGCCTCATCTCCAGGTTTGCAGAAGAGCAACTCTAGTTTCCTTTTCTCCCTTTTTACCCATCACCAATAGATTATTCAGAGCTGTTAACTTTCTTCCTCCTACCCATTGCTTTCTCCCAGGCCCCAACTCCATCAGGATCTCTGGAGAACCCATAGCCAACTCAGACCAGGGAAATAAGTAGGCTAATTGCAGATCTCCATCTTTCCACAAAGCCCAATCCCTGAGTTTCATTGCTAGCTCTCTATCTGACATGCTGTGGTCTCTCTCTCTCTCTCTCTCTCTCTCTCTCTCTCTCTCTCTCTCTCTCTCTCTCTCCCTGTATTCCTAGGAGACTACATAAGAGGATCCTGGTGTAATGCCCTCCATTCCTCCATCTTGTTAGCATCCTTAGCTCCCCCAAACCCATCCCCATTCCTAAGTGTCAATTCCACGCATCCACAAACACATTTTACCTGGAGTCCCCAGTTTCTTACCAGGTAACACACAATCTCCACACTATTCTAAGAACAGAAACCAAGGAACAAAACATCCACCCAACGAAAACCAAACCAGCACTGGGAATTACAACCTTCCCAATCCCAGATGCCTACACATCAGCATAAAAACACAATCAATAAGTTCTAGGACAACATGTCTCCACTAGAACCCCTCAACACGACACAGAAGGCCCTGAGTGTTACAATATTCCTCCCACCCTCTCGTGTGAAGGGTCACCTAATACCCCTAAACGATGCTCCAGAATGTTTAGCACACAGCTGTATAGACGATCTCTTTCCCCTCTAACTCAGCAAATGGACTGCATGACTCCAGCCATGTCATTCTGAGGTCAGATGCCTACTCAGAGAGGAAAATAATTCTACAGGGAACTGACTTCTCTTGGACCAATCAGGATCGAGCACTGCTGTCCGGCTATGAGACGCTGAGACATTTTGTTTCCTAGCTGTAAAGCTGAAGTGACTACAGACATCGAGACAAGAAGCGGCTAGGCCTAGGAGAAGGAGGTGTTGGCCTGTGCCTTTCTGAGCCCGGAACATCTCACATGTTTTCTCATTCCATCCACTGCTGAGTAAACTACACTATTTCAATTTGTGGCTGAGTAGAATTCCACTGTGTTCAGGTACCACATTCTCTGAGTCAGGGATTACATTTGAGTTCCTTGCTGCACTTCTCTGGGTACTATATCCTGGGTTGGCTGAAACCTGTTGCTCTGGCCTGCTGGCAAACTCGACAAGGAAGGACAGGTGCTTCACTGTCTCTGTCTGTGGCACTGAGGTCACCAAGCAGCTCTGGCAACTTGGCTTACTTTTTTTCTTTTTCCTTTAGACACGTTGTCTGTTTCTGCTTTCTGATTCCTCTGAGGTATTGCTGAAGTGCTTAGAGAAATTCTTTATTTTCATTCCAAACAAACAAACAAACAAACAAACAACAAAACCTACCTAGTTTCTCTAAGTTTAAAGATATGGGAACATGTAGGTAAAACATTAGAAATCAACTATTACCTACCAGGGCAGAGTGAGTTTGTGATGTACAATTTGGCAGCATATTGCTTAGACCCACAGCATAAAGTTGATTAAATTGTAATTCAAACTCCCTGATAAAACTGGTCAGTTGACTCCAAAATAGACAGGAAGATAAAAGATAAAAATAATAGAGCAAAGACTCAGACGGTGAGAAGGCAACTTCATTTATTAAATTGTTTTCGTTTCATGTCGCTTTAGAGGACAAGGAGGAAACTTCTGTTTTTTGAAGATACAAATTTAAAATCACCTAAAGTGACTTTGGCTCTTTTAATTGGGCCAAGTGCCCCTCTCCATTGATTACATACAAGATTATTAGATCCCCTAAAAGGCTTTAGCCCTTCTTTGAGGAAGCTGGAGGAGCCTGAGACTCCTGATAAAGTATTTTGTACAAAAGGTCTTGCTTGCTTTATCCGGATTTCCACTACAACAGGGGGATTCACAGAAAACAAGGAGCACAGTGGACAGGCTGTGCCTGCACAGACCCGTGAGCAGGCTGCAAGTGCCCCGCATTCCAACGCACAGTGAACCGGACTCATTCTGCTGGCTGGAGACTTTGTCTCTGCCACTGCCTGCTTTGTTAGGGGTCAGGACAGGTCTTAAAACTAAACTAAATGACCAGCAATTCCATATTTTTAAATAATGGTGTGGCCTCTGCCACGCATACATACACAACTGTCTGTCTGTCTATCGTCTGTCTGCCACACTCTAGGATACATTAGCCTAGCCTAATCTGTGAGCTGGGGCTCTTAGGGGCAAGTGAATGTTGGAGGGGAACCCCATCTCCAGCTCCTGATACTTGTTCCTCCACTTGCAAATGCTTATTAATTTTCAAAGTTTTTATTTGTTATTGTATGCCTGTATATCTGCATGCACTGCGTGCCACAATTTTCAGTTAGCTTCCACCACAGCTCCCAGGGACTGAACTCAGGCATTATACTTGTGCAGCAAATTCTTTTACCCGAGGAACACCTTGCTGCTACTGTATAAGTGTGTGTGTGTGTGTGTGTGTGTGTGTGTATAATTTTCATGTAAGTATGTACTGTATGCTGGGCATATCCCCCCCCACGCTATTATCCTCCCTTTTCTCACCTCTCCCATCATTTCTCTTTATCTCTCAGCACAGTTTTACTTTGTTCATGTCACAGAGACAGTCATGCTTTTATGTATCTGCAAGAAACATAGAAGCACACACACACACACACACACACACACTGAGTAAAACAAAAATAAATTTAAGAACTAAAAATACATCTCATCTTTTTGTTCAGTATTCATTAGCCCATGCTTTTGCTTTGATTTTTTTCGACAATTCATGTATAATTAATGGTGAATCAGCTTGAAAAATTTCCTTGATGTTGATAATGGAGTTTTCACTGAGATCCTTGGGGTTTTCATAAGTATTATACTATCTTCAGATAAAAAATGAATTATCTCAGCCTTTTTTATTCTTAAATAAGTACACACACACACACACACACACACACACGTGTTTATATTAATACCAAAAAATGTCTTCATCATAATAATGATGGAATAGGGCCCTATGTCAACTTCTATTTCATAGTAGCAACAGGACTTAAAATAGCCCTGTGCTGTCCATTACGGTGATTGCCACTTAGCGGTAGTCTCACTCAACAAGCAGGAAAACAGAAGGCTGGTGTTGCTGCGACCTCTTCTGGCCAAATGTCGCCATGCGCGTCTCCTGAAAAAAAAAAATGAGGATGTACTTACTGGGTCTGGGGTGCCACCTTGTGGAAGCAACAATTTATTGCACCTAAGCAGTGTCTTCACATAGTTGCCTTAGTTTGCTCAAGTCTGAGAGTAGGGGGAAATCTGAGTCACCCTCATCACAAGAATACTTCTTTTCTCAAAAAGAAGCCCAATCTTAGTCACAAAGGAAAGTCACACTTGATCTCCAGTGAGATCACGCTCACTCCTCAACCTGGAAAAAGTTCAAACAAAGGACTTTCAGACATATTATTTATGCTAGGAAACCCAGGGTACTGAATATCACTGGACAACTCAGGCCAGTGGTCTTCTGTCTAGTGCAACAGAATACTGTCTCCAAGTACCCAGGTAAAAGTTCTTACTTTACAAATCATGCCAGATGTCATGAATTCTATAAACATATAGCCTAATTTATTACAAGCTAAAAGAAACGAAGAGAACTCAAGGAGGAAGGTAGAGACAGGCAGATATCAGGAAGTGATCATCCTGGTCTATGTAAATAGTTCTAGGCTAAACAGAAACAGAAAGAAACTTTCTGTTCCAAAATACGTTTTTCAGTAACTGACACCCAAGATGAACGTGTGATTGCAGACACTATAGTGTGTCCTTTCTATAGAGGGTTCACAGTATAAGCTCAAACTTCATTATCCCATGAGAACATTCATGAGAAATTAAGAAACCAGAGAAACCAGGCAGATAAGAATAGAAATGTAGAAGGAATGGGGGTGCCACCTTTATGTAAATGCCAGGGAGGGGTAGGGAGAGGGTGGCACGGCCACAAAAGCACCACCTGCAGGATCTAAGTGAGGACTGCCTGAGAGACCAAGGATTGCTGGTACAGACAGTGCCAGCCAATCAGACACTGCTGTTTAGAAGACATGCTTTCTTGGGACCAGTGGGGTATGGGTGGAGGGTATTAAAAGAGCTTGCTGCTGAATTTCTTATCTGCTCCCAGAGTTTGTGTTGTTGACTCTGGGCCACCTCACCTCCCACCCCCAAGGGCAGGTAGGGGTCGGATGTCGAGTAGTCCCGAGCACAGGCAGCACAGGAATAATTAAAACATTAATATAAAAGTGTAAAACTAAGTTTTACAGGTGACCTTTTAAAAGTCAAAGTGGCTGACCTTGTACTGCTTAAAAAATGTCTAGTTAGATGGTTCAGAGGGTTAAGGTGTTTTTTGCCAAACCTGAGGACCCCTGGGACCCATATGGTGGAAGGAAAGAAATAAGTTCTACAAGTTCTTTTCTTATGTCAAGGCATGCACTCCTATCCACCTCCCAATAGTAAACAAACAAATATATTTGAGAAAAAAGGTCCATACAAAAAATATAAAATTAAATAGGTTAGTAAATCTACATGTATTTTGTTTAGAAGCACAACTATACCTATTGCTATTTTACACACATATCCAGAATCCTACAGCATTCTTTTATTTAGGGTAGCCTGTTATTTCCATATCTTTGGGACCAGTGTCATTTATGAAACAACTTTAAGCTAAACCATATCTGTAGCATTACCATCTAAATCTAGAAGGAATAACATTGAAAAAAACGAATTTGTAAAGACTGATAGTCCCTGGGTAGCCATTTGGAAAGCCTTTTTATGGCTATGGTGAGCAACTTTGCTTACTATTTCCCATCAAGCAATCCTTCCCATGTAAATAGAAGCAATACCGCAGTATACAGTTGTAGGTAATTCTGACTGCCTGCATGGCTCTGACACTTTTGTGGCTCTGGTTGAGTAAAGAGGAATCCAGGGTTTTCTGCCTAAGGAATTATTTTTGTAACTCGGCTGAAACTCAGATCTGCACCCTGTTTGTTCTCTCTCTCTCTCTCTCTCTCTCTCTCTCTCTCTCTCTCTCTCTCTCTCTCTCTCTCTCTCTGTCTCTGTCTCTCTCTCTCTCTCTCTCTCTCTCTTTCTCTCATCTTATGTCTATAAGTGTTTTGCCTGCTTGTATGGGTAGATGCACCACGAGCTTGACAGGTGTGGGTAGAATCCAGAGGATGTCTTTGCTTATCCTGGAACTGGAGTACAGATGGCTGATAGCCTCTGTGTGGGTAATGGGAACCCCATCCAGATCCTCTGATTTTAACTGCTGAGATATCTTTCCAGCCTCCACTCAACCCTTCTCTCTTCTTCTATGCTTCGGTCTTTCTTTAGTCTCTTTGACTCTACCGGCCATAACAGAAGAACTTCCAGGGTTATAAAAACTGAAAACAAACAAAACGAAACCCAAAGATACATTCCGGTAGCCCAGGCTTCCTCCAGGGGTAACTGTGGCTGCTCACCCATACCTCTTTCTTGGGATTTCTCACAGTCTTCTAACTCCAAATGACAGGGTGTCAGATGGAGACAGTGGTGCTATGTCACTGGTTAGTAGATACCTATGACTCATTGTAAGGTTGTCTTAAAACAATTGATCAATGACATTTGACAAAAAGGACAGAAGATAGATAGCATGCCAAGCTTGCTGTGAACCACCTCATTTGTTCTTTAAAAATGCATAAAGACCGATTTGCCCAAAGAGATCCCCAAACATTGTCTATAGTTTCGTTTCATTAATTTGGTACCTCTCTATTTGTTTCTTTGCTTTGTTGAGACATGGTTTCTTTGTATACCTCTGGCTGCTCGGGGACTGGCATTGTAGA
Organism: Mus pahari; assembly: GCF_900095145.1. Classification (NCBI taxonomy): domain Eukaryota; kingdom Metazoa; phylum Chordata; class Mammalia; order Rodentia; family Muridae; genus Mus; species Mus pahari. Next base: position 26,585,953 of record NC_034592.1, read on the forward strand.
CCATGCTGGCCTTAAACTCAGAAATCAGCCTGCCCCTGTATGCAGAGTGCTGGGATCAAAGGCATGTGCCACCACTGCTAGCCTTGGATTTGGGCCTTCTTTACACATAAATCAGGACTATCTATGGTCAGAACATTTCTGCTCTGGGACCCCTTGGTTAATTAATTAATTAATTAATTAATTATTTAGTTATATGTGTGAGGGGAGTGTCCCTCAGTGTATGTGAAGATCAAAGGACAAATGCAGGTGTCTTTCTCTTCTTACATATGAGGTCTAGGAACACAATAAATTAAGTTGTTATGCCTGAAAGACTTTTATTGTATGAACTGTCTGAGGTCACTGACTCTGGGTGATTTATTAATTTGTTTGCTAGTTTAAGGTATGGTTTAGCTATGCATCATTGACTAGCCTAGAACTCAATGTAGGAAAGTCTGTTCTTGAATTCACATATAGCTGCTGGTCTTCCTGGTGTTAGTATTAAAAGCCTGCATTACCATGCCCAGTCCAGGTACCTTTTTATTTTTCATTTTCTCTTTGAGGTAGAGTCTTTCTGTGTAGCCAAGACATTTCAGGAACTCGGTAAGTACAGCAGGCTGGCCTGCAAATCAGAGATCTGCCTTCTTCAGCTTCCTCAATGATTGGATTAAAGACATGCACATCCTCTCCCAGCCCAGGAGACATTTCAAAGCACTGACAGTAAACTCAGGAAAACCTCTCCCATCTCACTTGGGGCAGGACTAAGCAATTACATGAGAGTTGCTTTGCTTTGCAGGTCAATGCTATCGACAGATTTCATCAAAGGATGTCACCAGTCAGTCATATTAGGAAGAGGTGTTTAGCAGCATCTGGTTCTATCTAAAGCTTTATGATCAACTGAAGACTCATGGAAGAAGTAGACATGGTTCTCTGGGAGCATATGGTGACCATGAAATACTTTCCTCAGGACAATGTAGAAGATAAGATGCACATGGATTTTGCTGACCTGCTTCTTGTCTGTCTGTGAACCCTGAGAATGCCTAGTGCACTAAGAAGTCAGATGACGTTACACCATACCATGTGTGTAGGTGGCCAAAGTTGTTAGTTGTTGCTTATTGTTGTTATTTTGGTTGAGGTCTTCACATTTTACTTGGGCTGAGAGGAACATCTGTTTCTTCTAGGCTTTCTTTGCAAACTAATTCTATGGGAGGATAAGTCAAAGGAAGACCTTGCTTGACCAGTTTCTTTTGGAAGTATGGAGGAATCTTTTCCTCTTCCTGGGGGTAACATTCTGCTGCTATTCTGGTGCTGCTATTCTGGTTTATGTTACATGGTTGGTTTTATCAATGGAGATCGCTGTGAGGTCAAATGGTTGCTTTCATCTTGGTGTGGTCACCAGAGAAGATAACTGCCATTTGCATGGTGACTTCCATCTTGGTAAGCTCTGTTGGAGTACAGGAATTGCCCCACAAACCACATTGATCTCAGTTGAACAGGCATGATTCATTGAATGCACTCCCCAAGACTGGCCAACCAGGGCAACAGCTTAAAGCTGTGTAGTGGATGTTTCTCAGGGTCAGCTTATAAAGGCTAACACCACAAAACCCACAATGAGCTCATATGCAGATGTTGGAAGTGCTTCCTGGTGGCTTTCCCTGACTCAAGCCATTTTAGACATAATAGTTCATATTGACCTTTAATTTGATGGGTCCTACATGAAGCTCGTAGTTATAGAATTTCTTAAGGTTAACAAACCTCACAACATATGGAACATAGCAGGGTATGTGGCCAGCAGGACTCTGCTCTAAGTCAAGTTATTTTTCTGTATCAATGACTGGCAGGCATATTACAGCAACAAAATGAGAAAGCTGGCAGGCATGGAACAAAATGGCTACAGCTATGCTAGGGGGGGCAGGCCTTAAAAATCGCCTCTTTGAGTTGTCCCAGTCAGTCAAATAATTGACTCAAACATTTCCTCTGAGGCCAGGGGGACCAGTTAAACAAACTTTTTATATCAGACTTTGTCAGCATTTTGTTGTCTTCCTTTCTCTGTTTCTTTATTTTATTAAGTTTGGACTTTTAAAAAATCATGTCTGAATAATTAGCATAGAAACAGTATTGTTCACCTAGAGCCATACACAAACTTCCTTGTTGCATGAAAAGACTGTCAAGCCCTCTTCTGTTTTGCAATATGACTTTAACTAATGAATCAAGAGAAAAAATTAAATGACTGATTTTTTAAAATTCTGTTGCTTGATCAATTTGTTAACTGAAGTATTAAAAAATGTGATCTTCCTTAATAAGTGGTATTATTCCCACACTGGCAGACACTGCTATGCCCATGCTTACTAGGAGGGGAAACTAGTACTGGAGCTGCCCTGGCCATCCAGGATCAGTGTAGAAGTCCTAGGCATCCCTAGCCTCCCCCTCCAGAATGACTGTTTACCTGAAATAATAGACACACAAGTATCATAATGACCACGAGTCTGGATACCCAAGAATTGTTAGTTCCTAAGGGGGAAAGGAAGAATTCTTGGGGTAGAGGGAAACACAACCAAGGTCGGGAAGACAGACTTGTCAGCTGTGTAGTGGTAAGAGACTTTTTTTTTTTTTTTTTTTTTTTTAAATGGTTCAGTCTCCATCTTAGGGAACCTGACGTAAGTTTAAACTCAAGTAAACTAACAGGCTGGTACCTAGCACCAGTTTCCAGGTTACCCCTCAACAAGACCTGCATTCCCAGGTTATTCCCCCAACATATGCAGCATCTAGTACCAATGTCTAAGTTATTCCCCCAACAAATCTGCACCTCCAGGTTACAAGCCCGCTCCTGCCTATCAGTCACCAATTAGGAAGCTGAGTTTACAGTTTGGCTCCTAGCACCAGCCAATTATGCTAAAGGCCATAGTAGCCACCCCCTGCCCCCAATTAGATGCTTGTCAAGTTATAAACACTCATCCTTTACTTGCCATTTTCAATAAAACGTTGTCCTGATGAGTGTTTGGGGTTTTTCTTCACCAGAATCATCACGTAGGTAGGTGGTGAGATAAGCCCCAAGCTCTAGCCTGTGAATAAAGACCCTTGTGTGACTGCATCAGATTGGCTCCTCTCTGGTCTTTGAGGGTTCATGAACACTTCTTGGTACTACAGCAGCAGAAACAGAATGTTGGGTGGTTAGCTCTTGCTTAGGGACTGTCTTTCCTGGGTCAGAAAGAGTCTAACACTTTGTTGGGACCAATGATTTCTAAGACCATTACTGGTGATCTAGAATTTTTGGATGGTAAACATCATCCCAGGGTCATTACCAAAGCATAAAGGCAGAGTACCGAAGTCTTCCTTGATCTTAATTTGAATGGGGGTGATTTTTCATAGTTTTTTTTTTTTTTTTTTTAGACTGGCTTTCAACCCTCTGTAATGGAATATAATCTTATCCTTATTGATGTCCCAGGAAGCTAATGTTTCAAAGCCCCATGTAGCACCAAAGTACACATCTTATCCCCCATAGTCAGGGTCTTCATATGAGGGACAGGCACATCTCTGAAGAGTAGCCAAACTATCCTCCTTACTCTGGATCCTACCTCCAAAAGGCTGAGAGAGTGAGGGAAAATATATGTTTGCAGTCTTTGGATGCCTGTAAATTTTGGCCCAAAGTCAAAAGTGAGGGTGGGGGGCAGGGCTTCTAATCAAAGTTCATATTTGTTGTACTGGAGCACGTGCCTCAGCAGCTCAAGGCAACACAAAATAGAAAATTCATCTCCAGAGTCTTTCACCTGTCTGATGTTTAATGGATCCTCCTGGTGTTGTCTGATGACCCGTTGTTGGTCCAGGTTGTGATGTTTCCAGGGGGGAGAACTTTAGATGAGGGTGATGAATCCAGAATTGGATCCTATCTACTTTCGTGGTCATTGGGGCTGTCAGGATCACGAAGTGGGGTCCTTCTCAGCATGGACCCAGGGGGTTTCCTTTTTGACCTAGCACCTCAGCCTGTTAGGCGGGACAATGGACAGTGCTTTTTCTTCTTTAATTACTCCGTGTTGTAGAAATTTTAAATTCTGATCGAGGGTTTCTATTCTGCCTTTGACCATTTAGTTCCCGGATAAAACATAATACAACCTTTATATTTACAATAAGTCTTAACCAGTACTAGAGCTGGGCAGATATTTATGCTATTAAAATCTATTTCTTATCAATAATCTCTACTTAGTATTACTTACTGTGTTTCATCTGGGTTGCTCTTAACTTCAATTGGCCAGCCCTCAGGCCTATGCATTTTTGACTCCTAACTCATAGCATCTTCCTTCTCCTCCTCCTTCACCTTCTTCTCCCTCTCCTCATGGGTTTCCTTCAAGCTCCTGGGAGCACCAAGACCTGCCTATCTCAACTTTGTCCAGCTATAGGCCATAGGCACCTTTATTTACCAATCAGAAATAGCTTGGGGGCAAGGTCACACACATAGGCCTGGGTGTGAACTTTTTAGTCTCTAGGGCCACCAGGTCTTGGGGGCTTGTACTTAGCATTACAATACATAGCAACAGACCAAACCTTAACCACTTCCAGCTGACACTAGGACATTGTCATTAGGGTCCAGGAAGACTGAAATGCATCTGTGTGTACAAGTGTATGATTTTCTATGTGTTTGTGTGGATATGAGCATGTGTATTTGTGTGTGTGAGTAACATTTTTTTGTGCCTGTGTAAAAGTAACTTTTATTCTCCTGTAGTGATTGTTGTATCTGATGCTTTTGCAAAAACCAGATTGCAAAAACCCCAAAGAGAGCACCAGGGACTACAATTCCAATGCAAGTATATGAGAGTCTTTGTTTAAGCTCGAACTTGGACCACAAACCTTCCTGATGCAACAGGATAGGAGAGTGACCTTGAGGTCTGGGGAAGGGATTTGTAGAGGAAAAGGTCAAAAGTGGGGGTTTCCAAGCCTTGGCATTACATGATTGGGTAAAAAGTTTATGGGGAAGTTGACCTTTAAAATGATTGGCTTGTTTTAGGTGCTGAGGCTGCAAGCCTCTGGCCCAGCCATCTGAGGGCAAAGAATGCAGGAAAGGGAGTGTTGCTAGGAAACATTAGTAGAACCAGCAACTCTCAGCAGCTGCAACTGGCCAGATGTGTTTCACCCTGTGATCTGGTCCTCTGTTTAAGCTTATTTTTCTCACTTAGGTCTCTCAATGCTTACTGCCTCTGTCTGCTAACTTAGGCCTATTCCTAGAGGCTTTTAGCCTCCATACAATCTTATCTAGGCCTAGAATGTTCTAAGCCTCTGAGACTTGCTGACTGTTTAAATCTAGCTTCTCTTGACTTCTTCTGAGCTTCTCTGTTTGGCCTCAAATTAACTCTCGAAATCTGTCTAATCTTCTGATTCTGTCCCATTCTCTGGTTCATTCAGTCTTCATCTATGTTTAGCTTGTTCTCTCTCTGCATCTGCCTCTGTCCCAGAAAAACGGCCTCTTTTTTCCCCCCCTCACTGCACTGCTCTCTTAAGTAGCTTCCCTTTCCTCTCTTCTCTTGAGAGTTGAGCATATCCTATTCTGTCAAATCTTTCTCTGATTCATCACTTTGTCTAACACTCAATTAGATCAATGGGTCTTCCTTCTACAAAGTAACTTTATCTTTATTGTTTGGGACTGAGGGTCAGCCATACCACAACTAGAAACAAGTTTTTCTGGTAAATAATACAATTTCAAAGTTCACAGGATAATCAAATATCCTGCAATAAATGTCTTTGTGTGTCAGTGAGTATGTTTCTTTGTGTGTGTTTTTTCTGTGTGATTGTGTGTTTGTGAGTGAGCATGTTTGAATGTGTGTCTGTGTAAATATTTGTGTTTTTGTGAGTATTATGTGTTTATGTGTATGTGTGTTTGTGAGTTTTTGTGAATGTGTGTGAGGAAGTTTGTATGTTTTTGTGTTTGTTTTTATATGTTTGAATGTGTGTATTTATTTGTGTGAGTGTTCTTGTAATAAGTGTGCATGTGTGTTTGTATATGTGATTATGTTTGTGTGTAAGTATGTGTTTGTTTATGAGATGTATATGTTTGCATGTTTGAATGTGTTTTTTTGGTATATGTGTGTATGAGTATGTGTCAATTTGTGTGTTTTTATGTGTGTGTTTATTTATGTGTGTTTGTGAGCATTTTGTGTTTATGTGTGTGAGTGTATGTTATTTTATGTGTTTTTTTGTGTGTGACTGTTATCAAGTTTGTGAGTTTAGGTCTGTGAGTGTGTGTGAATGGGTGTTACTGTGTGTCAGTGTGCTTGTTTGTATGTGTGAATTTATCTAAGCGTGTGTATGAGTCTGTGAGTGTGTGCATATATAATTTTGTGATTGTGCGTAAATGTGTTTGTGTGTAAATGAGTATGTGTATTTGTATATATAAGTAAGTTTGTGTATGTGTGAGTATGTGTGTTTGTGTGTGAGTATCTGTGAATGTGTGTGTTGGAGTGGTCTGTATGAATATGTATGTTTGTATATGTAAGTGAATATATATGTGTATATTTATATTTGTGGATGATTGTATTTGACTGTTTCTGTGTGTGTGTTTGTGTCTGTGTGAATGTGTGTTTGTGAATGTGTGTGAGGAGAACAGAAGACTAGAAATTCTTGATTTCTTAAACATATTTTGTTTTTACATATTTAAACTATATTTAGTAATCACTAGAATGGTTGTAGCATGGATTTAAATATAGGCCACTATTTTTATACAGTTTTTTTGGCTTGCATGAACTTTGAGGGTCCTTTTTCAGAAACATATAAGCAATTGAATATGATCAAAGAAAAGTGGCCGTTTGTAAAAACCATACAACATCATTGTAGAGATCACTAAATACAGTTTAAACACTGGAGAACTTAGCAAGATTCAGAGAGCAGGAACTCCATGTGTCCTCTTGAAAAACATATGCACAAATGAAAACTATCAGGAACAGTGGCCTATTTGTAAAAAATGTTGATTCATCCACTGTAGACATTACTAGACACAGGCTAAACAATTGAAAATGTAGCATGTTTAGGAGAGCAAGATCTTTGGGTGTTCTGTAAACATATATAAGTGCAAGTGAAGAGAACTAGCAATGAAAAATGGCCTTTTGAAATAAGCCATACTAAATCCATTGGAGAGAGTACTTATATACAATTTGAACCCATGAAAACCCACTATGTTTCAGAGGACAGGAATATTGAGTGTGTTCTTTAAAAACAAATCAAAACATATGGGCAGTCCTTTCAGAGCTCCATCTTCCTTCTGATCTACACCTGTACATGCAACCACAGGTCTGCACCCCATTCCCTAACCCACAGCTCTGTCTGCCTCCTGGGAAGCTTGCTCCAATCTGGGACACACAGGACAAACAGCTTCACTCTCCCATCCATACCTATTCCTGCAATTGAGGATCTGTACTCCATACCCCAGCCCACAGCTCTGCTTGCATTTTGTGGGGCCTACTGTCATCTGGGAGAACCAATTCCAGAGGATTGCTACTCCCAGGGACTACTAGGCCAGCCAACACCATCGATAACCAGATGGCTAAAGGCAAATGTATGTACAAAATCAGCAGAACCTCAGTACAATATGGTACATTAGGGCTCAGCTCTTCTACTACAGCAAGTCCTGGATATCCTAACACACCTGAAGAGCAAGGCTATAATATTCAATCTCATCTTATGAATATGATAGAGGTTTTTAATGAGGAAATAAATCTCTTAAAGAAATACAGGAAAACATATTCAAACTGAAAGAACCTCTTATAGAGGAAGCAAATAAGTCCCTTAAAGAATTCTGGAACATACAATGAAACAGGTGAAGAAAATGAATAAAACCGTTCAAGACCTAAAAATGGAAATAGAAGCAATAAACAAAATAGAAATGGAGGTGACCCTGGAGATTGAAAACCTAGGAAAGATAACAGAAACTACAGACACAGCATCACTAACAGAATACAAGAAATGAAACAGAGAGTCTCAGGAATAGAAGATACTATAAAAGAAATAGATACATCTATCAAAGAAAATGCCAAATCTGAAAACTTTCTGGCTTAAAACATCCAGGTAATTTGCAAAACTATGAAAAGATCAAACCAAGGATTATTAGGATAGAAGAGGGTGAAGTTTCCTAGTTCTAACGGACTGAAAATATCCTCAATAAAATCATAGAAAAAAAAAAAACCTTTCCCAACCTAAGGAAAGAGATGGCTATAAACATAAAAGAAGCTAAAAAACCCCACCACTACCACCACCACCAATAACAAAAAGTCACCAAATAGATTGGACCAGAAAAGAAAATCCTCTCAATGCATAATAATCCAAACATTACATGTTCAGAACAAAGAAAGAATGTTAAAAGTTGCAAGGGAAAAAGGCCAAGTGACATTAAAGGCAGCCCTTTCAGAATTACATCTGACTTCTCAACAGAGATGCTAAAAGCCAGAAGATCCTGAATTGATTTCTTGCTAGACCCAAGAGACCACAGATGTCAGCCTAGACTAATATACCCAGCAAAACTCTCAATTACCATAGATGGAGAAACCAAGATATTTCATGACAAAACCAAATTTAAACAATATTTTTCAACTAATCCAGTTCTATGAAGGATAATGTAAGGAAAACTCCAACACAAAGAGAGTAACTACATTAAAAAAAACCCACAAGAAATTAATCATCACATAGTAAATCCAAAGGAAGAGAATCACACACATACAGTTCCATCACCAACATTAAAATAACAGGAACTAACAATCATTGGTCATTAATATCTGTCAACATCAATGGGCTCAATTCCCAAATAAAAGAAGACAGGCTAACAGACTGGATACATAAACAGGATCCCTCATTCTGTTACATACAAGAAACACACCTTAGCAACAAAGATAGACACCACTTCAGAGTTAAAGGCTGGAAAAAGGTTTTCCAAGAAAACAGGCCCAAGAAACAAACTGGTGCAGCCATTCTAATATCTAATAAAATAGATTTCCAACCAAAAGTAATCAAAAGGGACAGGGAAGGACATTTTATACTCATCAAAGGAAAAATCCACTAAGATGTCATCTCAATACTGATCATTTTCACCCAAAATATAAGTGCACACACATTTGTAAAGAAACATTACTGGATCTCAAATCACACATCAAACCCCACAAAATAATGGTGGGAGACATCAACACCCTACTTTCAACAATGGACAGGTCATCAAAACAAAAACTAAATAGAGAAACAATGAAATTAACAGATGTTATGAACCGAATGGATATAACAGACATCTGCAGAACCATTTACTCCCGCTTCCCAAAATAATATACCTCTTTTCAGGACCTCATGGAACCTTCTCCAAAACTGACCATATAATTGGGCACAAATCAAACCTCAACAGCTACAAGAAGATTGAAATAACCCCTTGTATCTTATCAGATCACCATGGATTAAATCTGGACTTCAACAGCAACAGAAACAACAGAAAGCCCAAATATTCCCGTTAACTGAAAACTCTACTCAGTGATCACCAGGTTCAATAAGAAACAGAGAAATCAAAGACTTTCTAGAATTCAATGAAAATGAAGGCAAAACATACCTGAACATATGGGACACAGTGAAAGCAGTGCTAAGAGGAAAATTCATAGCACTAAATGCCTTAAAAAATTAGGAAAAAAAATCCCTCATATGAGCAACTTAACAGCACACCTGTAAGCTCTAGAAAAAAAGAAGAAAACACACACACAAGAGGAGTAAACTGCAGGAAATAGTCAAACTCAGGGCTGAAATCAATGAATTAGAATTTAAGAGAACAATATAAAGAATCAACAAAATCAAGAGTTGGTTCTTCGAGAAAATCAACAAGACAGACAAACCTATAGCCAAACTAACTAAAAGATAGACAGTATTCAAAATAATAAAACCAGAAATGAAAAGGGAGACAGAATCACTGAAACTGAGGAAAATAAAAGAATCATGAAGTCTTACTTTAAAAGCCTGTACCCCACCATACTGGAAAACTTAAATGAAATGGATGATTTCCTAGACAGATACCACTTACCAAATTTAAATCAAGGTCAGAGAAACTAGCTAAACAGTCCTATAACCCTTAAGGAAATAGAAGCACTCATGTAAAGTCTTCCAACCAAAAACATCCCATGGCCAGATGGATGGCTTTAGCACAAAATTCTACTAGATTTTCAAAGAAGAGCTAATACCAACACTCCTCAAACTAAACAGAAACAAAAGGAACATTGACAAATTCATTCTACGAGGCCACAGTCACCCTGATGCCTAAACCACACAAAGACTTAACAAAGAAAGAGAATTTCAGACCAATTTCAGTTATGAACACCAACACAAAAATACTCAGTAAACTTCTCTGAAACCAAATCCAAGAGCACATTAAAATATCATTCACCGCGATCAAGTAGGCCTCATCCCAGGCATATAGGGATGGTTCAATATACAAAAATACATCAATGTAGTCTACCATATAAACAAACTGAAAGAAAAAAATCCCCTGATCACTAGGTGCTGAAAAATCCCTTGACAAAATAATGTACAGAAAGTTAATAGCCAACATCAAATTAAATGGAGAGAAACTTAAAGGGATCCCACTAAAATCAAGGGCAAAACAAGGCTGCCTACTCTCTCTCAATCTATTCAATATAGTACTTTGCCCCAACCCATGGACAGTTGAACAGTGTCTGAGGAACCACTGTGGAGAGAATGGGGGACAAGAAACACAAAGAATGGACAGCAACTCTGATGAACAAGCTGACAAATTTTATTTTTCCCAGGCAGGTTTTATACCCATAGAAGCAGGATATGGGAAGGGGGATGATACAAATTTGCTTTGTTTCTGGGGGAACACACCAATTCCAAAAAGCAGGATATTGGCTAGGTAAAATGTTCAGCAGGAGGAACAGAACAGAGTGGGTTGCTAGGTACCTGTCCACAAGATCTAGAGTTATTTGTTCTTAACTGAGGGTAATACTTTTCTACAGAGGCCTCAACTTTTCCCACAGAAATCTCAACTAAGCTAGTACTTTTCCACTAAGGCCAAGACTTTGTAAGTAAGCACTTATGGCTGACAAGGCAGTTAACATTCAAACAAGGTCACTCCCAACATCTCCCCCTTCCTTTTAGTATAGAAGGACCTTGGCAATTTTGTTCTTTGCTAAGGCTGGAATAGAGCCCTGACCTCCAGTGACTAAAGAGTACCTTGTAATGGCTCTGGTCCTCCTGGTGTTGTCCAGTGAGGCATAAGGGCCATAGCCATCCTCATGTCTTTTTCCTGGAGAGGGGATAGTTTTTGGACATTAACTCCTATGTAGTCAAGCTTGTCCCTCAGGAAACCCAGAAAAATGTTTTTAGTTTTTGCTTTATATTCCCTTGCAGTGCTTTGCCTCGCAGCCCAAGCAAGAACTTAGATTGCCGGCCAGAGGGGGTTTTGTGTGTTCCTTCTCTACTTGGTCCTGGGGCAGGAGTCCCCTTTCTTAGGTTGGGTGGAGATGACCTTCAGGAACACCGTGGAGGGAATAACAACTTTGTCTCAAGTCTCTTGGTCCTCCATAGCTAACTTATGATAATGCACCTGAATAGGTTTTGCTGCCAAATCATCTATCTGACAGTTCACAAAATTGGTAAGTCTATTAAGGGCCCAGGGACCAAACAATCCAACTAATGGTTCCAAAATGGAAGGAAGTAGGTTTAACAACCCATGGAGAGGTTGAAAAGCAATTTTTATATTCTCTCTCTCTCTCTCTCTCTCTCTCTCTCTCTCTCTTTCTCTCTCTCTCTTTTCTAGGCTTTCTCTTACCTTTTTTTATGCTTTCTTTGACCACCCCTGTCTTATTTACATAAAAGCAACACTCTTCCCTAAGAGCTGCACACGGCCCTCTCTGCTGTAAAAAGAGTAAATCAAGTCCTCTGCGATTCTGTACGATGACTTCAGCTAAGCAGGAGAGGGAATCAGTGAGGTCGTTGATGCCTTGTTGCAATCACTGGACATCTCTGTCAATGTTGACACTGAGTTCTTGATACCTAGACTTAGAGAGAACATATGGAGAGATGCCAGTCCCAGAGCCCACAGCACCAAGGCCTAGGAAGACTGAAATGGTGATGGCAGTTAGGGGCTCTCTTAGCTGGCGAACCAATGAAGGGGAGGAATCAGGGGACTGATCCCACAAATGAAAAAATTCTTCTGAACGATAATAAATCAATTGAGGAACCAATTGCACAAGAATGCAAAAGTCAGAATTTTCTGAAGAAAAGGCACTGGCTGAAAGGCAGGGGGTGAGGCCATCAAGGCAAACCCACCAAGTACTATTTGGAGGAACTAAATACTGGCTACTAATCTCAGGTGCAATGGTAACATTACAAAGATGGGCACACTGAGAAGCAGGTGTATTATGAGTCACACAGAGGCCCAATCCCGAGACCTGAGAGAGAGATAAACCATTCCACTCTCCAGGTTGCCAGCAACAATGATAGGAATTATTTGTAGGGACAAAACTGCCAGGAACAGCAATACCTTCATTAAAAGGTAGTTGGGAATAAAAACACAGCAAGCAATCATCAACAAGGTTAGGGTGTGGGGAGCCGCCCTCACATTCGCCATTACAAGATAGCGCTGATGTCCTGTGCTCTAACAAACAAACAAGGCAGCTGCGCATGTGCTGGGTAGATTTCCACTCCCTTGTGCCCTGCCTTTCC
>NC_034592.1:26598623-26601527 GCF_900095145.1 Mus pahari
TGTGTGCCGCGTCATTTCTTGCTGGCGGGAAGGTAGCGCGGGACATTAGGGGAGGTGGCATTAAGTGTAAGAAAGGTTTGATTCACTAAGCCCAGGGCATGGGGTACAGTTTGGGGCTGTTGGGTGTTCTTGAAAAAAGTTGTTGGGCAGAGGGCAGGTTCTTATAGGGGTTCTTGGTGCAGGTGTATCATAGAGGAAAACATACAGTATTGTATGCTAGAATATGGATCCAAGGGTTGGGTTGTAGTTTGGGGTTGTTTGGTGTGCTTTAATGAGAGTTGGAGGTCATGGGGTTGGGTCTTAACTTGAGTTCCTAGTGCCACCTTGACCTCCTTGAAAGGATTGGGAGTTGTGGGGCAGAATATGTAGTCCAGAGTTGGGTACATTTTAGGTCTGTTGGGTGCTCTTGATAGGGAGTTGGCAAGCAGAAGATAGGATCTTACCTGGAGTCCCTAGTGTCAGCACTCCCTCCAGAAAAGTAGCAGGTGCTGAGGTCAGGGATATGAGACCCAGGAGAGGTGATGCAGTTTAAGACTATTGAGTATAGTAGAAGGAAAGTTGGTGGGCATCTGGGTTGGTGGCATGTCCTCCAGAACCGCAGCCTGTGTTGTGTGCTGGAACACATGGAGTCCAGAGGATTGGGTGCAGTTTAGGGTTGTGATATGATTTAATAGGAGTTGTAGGGTAGAGGGTAGGTTCTTAACTTGGATCCCTGGTGCTGGCTTGGCATTCTGGGAAGTCCATAGTGATGGAGTTCAATTTGGGGCTGTCGGGAATGCTTAAAGTGAGTTTGGTAGGCAGTGTGTGAGGTCTTACCTTGTTTCCCAGTGGTCACTGGGAAAGCAGTTGGTGTCGTGGAATGGAATATGGAGCCCAATAGTTGGGGTGCAGTTTAGGGATATTGGTTATGTTTTAAAAACATAAGAAAACATGGAGAACAGATAGCAGGGTCTTACCTGACCCAGGTGCATTTGGGGGTGTAGGGTTTACTTTCAGGAATTTGGCAGGCATGGGGTGGGCTGGTATGGTCTCCAGGAAAGCATCAGGTGTTACAGCAAGAATATAGAGTCCAGGGCATGGGTTGCCATTTGGCAATTATGTGTGTGATTTCAGCAGAATTGATGAAGAGAGGGCTTGATCTTACCTGGGGTTCATTGTGCCAGCATGGCCTCCAGGAAAGCAGCCTGTGTTGTGGGTAGGAATATGCAGCACCAGGAGATCAGGTGCAGTTAGGGATATTGGGTATGACTGAAGGAAAGTTCGTAGGCAGAGGATATAGTCTAACTTGGGATTCGTGTTTGTGCCACGTCCTCTAGGACAGCAGCTGGTGTTGTGTGCTGAAATATGGAGACCAGAGTGTAGTTCGGGGTTGCTTGCTGTGTTTTGATGGGATTTGGGGACTAGGGGACAGTCTTAACCTGTATCCCTGGTACCAGTTTGGCCTCCTTGAAAGAATCTGGATTTGGGGGTGGGATGTAGAATATGTAGTCTATGTGATGGGGTCCATTTTGAGTTTGTTGGGTTTGACTGAAGGGGAGTTGGCAAGCAGAAGGTCAGATCTTCTGGGGTCCCTCATGCGGATGTTGTCTCCAGGAAAGAGATGGCATTGCGGGTCATAATGTGGAGCCCAGGGGACGGCATGCAGTTTAGGCCTATTAAGTGTCATTTAGGCAGAGTTGGTGGGCATAGGGCATGGTCTTACCTGGGGTCCCTAGTGCCAGGTTAGTTAGTGTCCTGGAAGCTGTTGGAGTTGCTGACCAGAATATGGAGTCCAGGTGATGGCATGCCTTTTGGGGCTGTTGGGTGTGGTTTAAAGGCAGGTTTTGGGTAGAGGGAGGGGTATTACCTGTAGTCCCTAGTGCAGTTTTGGTCTTAGGAAAAGCATCCAGAGTTGTGGGACAGAATATGGAGTCCAGGACATGGGATGCAGTTTGCTGCTGTTTAGTTTGCTTTTAGGGGAGTTGGCTGACAGATGGCAGAGTCTCACCAGAGTTCACGGGTGCCTTGGTAAAGCAGCTGGAGTTGTCCACTAGAGGGTAAGATGAAGTTTAGGTATGTTGAGTGTGTATGAAGGAGTTGGTGGGCATAGGACAGAGTCTTACTTGGGTCCTTAGTGGCAGCATGGCCTCTGGGAAGGCAGATGAAGTTGTGAGTGTGAATATGGAGCTCAGAGGATAGAGTGAGTTTCAGGCTGTCGATGTGCTTTAAGCTGAGTTGGCAGGCAAAATGTGAAATCTTACCTGCGGTCCCAAGAAATAGTTGGTGTACAACAACAACAACAACAACAACAACAACAACATAGTTATTCAATGAGAAAAGTTATCTATGACACAGGCTTGAGAGGCAAGAGATAAAGGAATTAAGAAAACAGGAAGTGCCTAATTGTGAATCTATAGTACCTAATGTAATTAAGATTCAAGATAGAGAGCCGATTGAACCTATGCTGCCACCTCTTAATGAAATTGTGTAAACAAGACCACTCAGTCTAGTTTTCTCAGCTACCTGGGAACAAGTGCCTAGAGATGGTTTTCATAGCAAGCAGAACTCTTTGCTTCTAAATAATATGAAGCCTGCCTGTGAAAAAATTCTGGCTGTCATAGCATTCCTCAGCCTAAGCCAAATTATCTCCCACTTTCTCCAGCAATGATGCTTTCCACAGCTGTTATCTCAGTTACTGATGCACATCTGGCAGGATCCTCTAATCATATCAGTTCCTCAGTTACTGGGGTTCAAATATTTTGAGATACCCTAAAAATACCATTCAAGATGGAGTTAAAAACTGAACCAGGGAGAGCAGACTTGAAGCATACTTTTACATACAGGAGTAACGTTGCAATTACTCATAGTCTGAAATCACTTTGCTTGTCTCACAATGGAGAACAAGACAGGATCTTTTTTTTTTTT
>NC_034592.1:26602822-26618862 GCF_900095145.1 Mus pahari
TATCCATTCCTCTGTTGAGTGACATCTGGGTTCTTTCCACCTTCTGGCTATTATAAATAAGACTGCAATGAACATAGTGGAGTATGTGTCCTTATTACCAGTTGGAATATCTTCTGGGTATATACCCAGGAGTGGTATTGCTGAGTCCTCAGGTAGTACTATGTTCAATTTTCTGAGGAACCACCAAACTGATTTCCAGAGTGGTTGTACCAGCTTGCAATCCCACCAGCAATAGGGGAGTGTTCCCCTTTCTCCACATCCTCCCCAGCATCTGCTGTCACTATAGTTTTTGATCTTAGCCATTCTGACTGGTGTGGGGTGGAATCTCAGGGTTGTTTTCATTTGCATTTCCCTGATGACTAAGGATGTTGAACATTTCTTTAGGTGCTTCTCAGTTATTCGATATTCTTCAGTTGAGAATTCTAGATGCCCTTGCATTTGGAGCATAGATGTTCAATTCAGAATTGAGAGTTCATCTTGGTAGATTTTTCCTTTGATGAGTATGAAGTGTCCATCCTTAACCTTTTTGATAACTTTTGGTTGAAAATTGATTTTATTCAATATTAGAATGGATACTCCTGCTTGTTTCTTGGAACCATTTACTTGGAAAATTGTTTTTCAGCCCTTTACTCTGAGGTAGTGTTTGTCTTTCACACTGAGGTGCATTTCCTGTATGCAGCAAAATGCCGGGTCCTGTTTATATATCCAGTCTGTTAGCCTATGTCTTTTTATTGGGGAATTGAATCCATTGATGTTGAGAGATACAAGGAATAGTAATTGTTGCTCCTTGTTATTATTGATGCTATTTTTATGTTTGTGTGGTTATCTTCTATTGGGTTTGTTGAAAGATGATAACTTTCTTGCTTTTTCTAGGGTGTAGTTTCTCTCCTTGTGTTGACGTTTTCCATCTATTATCCTTTGTAGGGCTGGATTTATGAACAGATATTGTGTAAATTTGGTTTTGTCATGGAATATCATTGTTTCTCCATCTATGTTAATTGAGAGTTTTGCTAGGTTTAGTAGTCTGATGGCTCTGTGAGTGTCCCCCTTGGGCCAGGAATTTGAAGAGAAGTAGAGATCTAACCTCTATGCTCACAGGTGTGTAGGAACTCCTGGGAGAAGAGCTCTCTCCTGGTGCTATTTGGGTATGGAGCCTTGTGGCAGAGGATCTGCTACAGGTGGAGACAGAAACCGGTAGGCCAGAAGAGAACTTTTTAACCAAGTCCCAGGAGCTTGGAATATTATCTTTATCTCCTGCTCGGATGGTCTTTGGAGAAAGAATTGCTTCTACCAGTGATAGGTTCCTACTACACTTGGAGGACAAGACTGAGGGTATAATTGTAACAAATGACACCTTCAGAGAGTTTGTGACTGAGTCAGTGTCCTGGAGAGAGATTATTACAAAACGACTGCTTTAGTATACATTTGTGGGGGACATATTTATGATTCCTGTTTCTCTTGGAAGAAACAGATCTCAGCTAGAATAATTTCTTTGAAAGGAGAGCTTAGAGACATGCAGCTGCTATCCAATGCTCTGTATTCCAGAGCCCTGGCACCCAGGTAACCAACACCAACCACTACCCTCCACCCCAGATCTGGTAGCCTCTTCAAGCCCTTGGCTTTCTCAGCAGTACTACATGGCACCCTTGACAACCCTTCTCAGTATGCAGCACAACCTTCCCATTTTAGCACAGAGATCCACAGAGACCAGCAAGCTGAGGGTGGCACTGTTGAAGATCTTCCCTGACTCTAACAAAAACTGAAGATTGACTGGATTCTGGTAGCTCAGCTGTATGTGAAAGACATGAGTGCCCTCTCTGGCCTGGTGTTGAACTGAAGTCTGGACTGAGAGTCCAGTGATTATGGGGCCAGAGGGAGCTGCCAACTGTGGGAAGTACCATAGTGTGACAAAGTCTTCCCAGAGTGAACATAGCTGTGCTGCATAGAAAAAAAAGGATGGAAATATTTTGTGTATAAGAAAAGAAGATGCTCAGGAAACAGAAAGGGAAATAACTCCTAGAAATAGACTGAATAATGCTTTATTAACTTTGAATTTTTTGAAAGTCAGAGTGCATCAGGAACAATGTTGCTAAAAGACACTGGATTATAGAAAAAAACTGCTGAATTAGATTAACTGGTACAATTTAAAGATGTTTTAAGATCAGAATGGAAGTCAGTATGTGTTGCAGTGGGGCTGGGATGCAAACATGCCACACATTTTTAATCCCAGTGATGTCTAATTGAGGGGCTGATAAAGTGATGATTCAGAGAAAGATTTGACAGAATGAGTCAGAGATAGGATATGTCCAACTCTCATGAAAAGAGCACAGGGAATGGGAAGCAATTTAAGAGCAGCAATTGGAGAGAGATTCTATCCGTTGGGAGTCAGTTCATAAGATCAGTGTAGTTCATGAAGTTCAGTGCAGTTTGTGCAGTGCAATTGAGAGACAGTGAAGTGGAGTTGAATTTGTGGCCATTCAGTTGGTGGCAGTTCACTTAGTGGAGTTCAGAGGCAGTTTTAACCAGGACAGTTTAACCTGTCTCTGGACAGATTGCAGAGAGAACAAGCTAGACATAGGTAAAGATAAAATGAGCCAGAGAATGAGAAGTAGCCAGGAGATTAGAACAGATGGCCAGAGTTAGAGGCCAAGCAGAGCAATTCAGTTAGTTGCCAGATTGAATCAGCTTGTCAAAGAGTTTGTGCGAGAACAGCTGAGTCAAATCAGCTAGCCAGAGTTCAGAAAGAACTAGAAAAGTGCAAGTTTATTCAGTAGTAAGCCTCCAAGAAGATAATCACAATCTGACAAATAATTTACTTTACAGCAGTTTAGGTCTCTTGAGTATGCTTGAAGGGAAGTTGGTAGGCATAGGGCAGACTCAATCCTTAGTGCCAACATGACTTCTTGGAAAGAAAACAGACAAAGTTTTGAGTGTTACTATGGCACTCTGGTGATGGAGTGAGTTTTGGGTTATTGCATGCATTTTAAGGTGAGCTGACAGGCAGAGTGTGAGATCTTACCGGAGGTCTCTTGTAACAGAATGCCCTCTTGGAAAACCTCTGGTGTTGTAGAAGGAATATGGAGCCTAGGGGATGTGGTGTAGTTTGGGGCAGTTGGGTATGCTTTAAGGGGAGTTGACAGTCAGGGGGTAGGGTCTTATATTGGGTCTCTGTTGCTAGATTTGTTTCCAGGGGAGCAACAGGTGTTGGAGGGCAGGAATATTGATCCCAGAAATTGGGGATGTTGATTGTGCTTTAAAATTTGTTTGTGGGCAGGTGGCAAGGTCTTACCTGGTATCCATGTTCCCTGTATGCCCTCTAGGAAAGCAGCTGGCATTGTGGGCTGGAATATGGAATAAGGAGGATGGTATGAATTTTAGGTCTTTGGGGTGTGCTTGAATGAGAGTTGGAGGGCAAAAAGTTGGATCTTACATGGAATCTCTCATGCCAGTTCAACCTCCAGGAAAGCATCCAGAGTTGTGGGCTGGAATATGGAGCCCAGGGACTGGAGTGCGGTTTGGGATTGTAGGTGTGTTATTACCAAAGCTGGCAGTCAGTAGATAGGGTCTTACCACATGTCCCTGGAGCTGGCATGGCCTACTGGTGATTTGGGCAGTAATACAGAGCCCAGAAGGTGGAGGGTGTTCAGGGCTATAGTGTGCACTTGAAGGAAAGTTGGTGGACAGAATGTGGGTTCTTACCCCAGGTCCCTGGTGCAGGCATGTCCTCTAGGAAATCAGCATGTTATATGCAGGAATATAGAGCCCAGAGAATGGGGTGCAGTTTGGGGCTGTACAGTGTGCAATAAGGGAAGTTGGCATTACCTCTGAAAAATTCTGATTGTAAGGCAGAATATGGAGTCCAGGTGATGGTATGCCATATAGGTCTGTTAAGTGTGCTTGATGGAGAATTGGTGGGCAGATGGTGGGGTCTTACCTGGGTTCCCTAGTTCTCAGCTGACTTCTGGGAAAGCAGCAAGAATAGTAGGTCTGAATATTGAGCCCAGGGCATGGATGGCAAATTGGGCTCTTGGGTGTGCTTTAAGGGGAGTTGGCAGGCAGACTCTGGGATCCCTAGTTCTGCTGTGGCTTCCAGGAAAGCTACCAGATTTGTGGGCAGGAATATGGAGTCTAGGGAATAGGGTGCGTTTTGATGCTTTTTGGTGTGCTTTAAGGGGAGTTGGTGGGCAGAGGCTGGGTCTTATCTGGGGTCCCTGGTACCCACATGGTCTCTAGTAAAGCAGCCTGGATTGTGAGGTGGAATGTAAAGTCCAAAGCATGGAGTGCAGTTTAAGGTTGCTGGGTGTGTTTTACAGGGACTTGATGGGTAGCGGATGGGGTCTTACCTCAGGCTCCTAGTGAAAGCATGTCCTCTGGGAAAGCAGCCAGAGTAGTAGGCTGAAAAGTTGAGTTCAGGGCAAGGGATGCAGTTTGAGGCTGTTAGGTATGCTTCGGTGGGCAAAGGCCATGGGATTACTTGGGTTCTCTGGTGCTGGTCTGGATCCTAGTATCAGAGTAGTCATTGGGAATGTAGCCTGACTATGGATCTTAGGATATGGGTTGAAGATTGAGACTGTTCATGGCTATCATGGAATGTCCCTCTATCAGTGTTTATCACACTGTGGCTATCACAAAATGACCATCATACATTGGCCACCAAACTGTCAATCATACGGAGGTCATCACATAGTGACCATCAGTTAGTGGCCACCATATAATATCTGTCACACAGTGAACATCAAACAGTAGCCATAACACAATGGGTATCACATTATGGTCATCACAAAGTGACCATCACATGGTGACCAACTCATAGTGAGTGTCACACAGTGGCCATCACTCAGTGGTCATCAAACCATGGCCATCACACTGTGACCATCAAACAATGGCTATCACTTAGTGTTAATCACACAGCTACCAATGCACAATGAACACCCCATAGTGACAAGCACACTGTGTCCATCACACAGTGTCCTTCACATGTGGCTATCACATAATGACCATGGCACAGTGGCCATTATATGGTGTCCATTACATAATGTCCATCACAGTGATCATCACACAATAACAATCACACATCATACTGTGGCCATTACACAGTGACTGTCATACAGTGGACATTACATAATGACTATCATATAGTATCCATTATTCAGTAATCATCAGGCGCCACAACATAGTGGTTATCATAGAGGAGCCATCATTCAGGGGTCATAGTATAGTGGATATGACATGATGACCATCACACAGTGGCTATAACAGTGACCACCACAGAGTGATCATCATATAGAATCCAATGCACAATTCAGTAGCAATTACAGTTGCATTCACATAGTGACCATCACACTCTAGCTATTTTACAGTGACTATCACAGAGTGGTTATCACTCAGCGATCATCACATGATGGTCATCACACAGTGGACATAACACAGTAACAAGCATATGGTATGAATTCTTATCACACAGTGTCCATCACAAGTTTATCATTATAAAGTGGCTATCATACATGACCATCACACAGTTGCTATCCTTTGGCCACCAGACAGTTGCCATAACATGGGGGCCATTGTATGGTAACCAGCACACAGTAGACAGCACACAGTGATCATCATATTGTGG
Organism: Mus pahari; assembly: GCF_900095145.1. NCBI lineage: Eukaryota > Metazoa > Chordata > Mammalia > Rodentia > Muridae > Mus > Mus pahari. The sequence goes on from NC_034592.1 coordinate 26,608,440, forward strand.
CCACCACAAAGTGCCCATCATATATTGACCATCAAATGAAGTCTATCATATAATGGTCATCACATTGACTATCACACAGTGACCCTCAAACAATGGCAATCATTAAGTGGTCATCATACAGTGACCATCAATTGGTGGCATCACATGGTGGCCATCAAATGATGGTCATCATACTGTGACCATCACATGGTGGACATTACACATTGAATGCCACACATTATAAATCACACAGTTGGTCATCAATTAGTGGCCATCACACAATGGCCCCAGAATGTGGATGTCATATAGTATCTATAACCCAGTGACCATTAAAGTGGCTATTACATAGCCACTATCACACATTGGCCATCACTCAGATACCATCATAGAGTTGCTGTCACAAAGAGCCATCATATGGTGTTATTAAATATTTGACCATTTAGTCCTGGATAAAAGACGTGCACAATTTTTATATTTATAATAAGCCACAATCAGCACAAGAGCTGGGCAGATACCTATTCTCTATGCTATTGTGCTTATTTCACAGCCAATGATCCCATTATATAATTTGTCATGTTTTGTTTGGAATACTCTTAACTCCAATTAGCCAACCCACATGGCCATGCTTTCATGATTCATAGTGGCTTCCTCCTCTCTCACCTTCGTCTCCTTTCCTCATAGTTCTCCTCTGACTTGAAGTCTGGGAACTCTAAACCATACCTATGTCTCTTCTTTCCAGCTATTTGATGTAGGCATCTTTATTCACTAATCAGAAATAACTTGGTGGGGGGGAGTCACATAGTGTCTCTTGGGCCTATATGTGGTCTCTGGTCTCTGGGGCAACCAGGCCTTGGAGGCCTGCACTTAGAATTACAATATATAGCAATAGACCAAACCTTAACAGGCTATCATACAGTAACCATCACACTGTGAGCCATCATACATTGGCCATCAAAGTTGGCCATCACACAATGACCATCACATGGTATCCATAAAATACTGGAGATCACAGCAGGTACAACACAGTAATCATCACACAGTGGACATCACATCATTCGGTGGACATTTTATAGTGTCGGTCACATGGAGGCCGTTACAGTGACCATCACAAAGTGACCATTATTCACTGAGCATCATATAGTGTCTATTGAACACTGACCACCACACAGTTAGCCATCACATAGTGGGCATCACACAATGGCCATCATACAGTGTTCATCAAAGAGTATTCATTATACAGAGGCTATCACACAATGTCTAATACACAGTGACCATTGCACAGTGGCTATAACACAATGACTATCAAATGATAGTCCTCATATGGTGTCTATCACCCAGTGAGCATCAAACAGCATCCATCACACAGTGGGTTATCACACATTGACCATCACATTGTGATCATCACACAGTCACCCATCACACAGTAACTATCACATAATGATCATCAAAAGGTGGCTATCACAAGGTGTCCATCACAAAGGGGACATCACATGATGTCCATATTATAGTGGAGATCTCAGTAGCAAGCACACAGTGACCATCACATAGTGGCTATCACAGTAGCCACCGTTCAATGGCCATCACATACTGACAATCGCATGGAGGTCATCAAATACTGACACTCATGGCTATCACACGGTGACTATTTCTCAGTGTTCATTACACTGTGGCCATCGCAAAATGACCAGAATATATTGAACATCACACAGTGTCCATCACATAGAGGTTACCACACAGTGACCATCAAAAAATGGCCATCTCCCAGTGGTTATTACATAGTGACCATCACATAATTGGTCTTCACATACTGTCCACCACACAGTTACAGTTCTTCAGTGAACATTTCACAGTTCCCCCTCACACAGGTGCCATTACTCAGTGTCCATCAAATAATGGCCATCAGACAGGGTCCTTTCATTGATTAGCAGAATATATCTTTTCTAGGGAAAAAAAATCCTCTTTGGCAACTGGAAAAGCACCATCCCTCAAGTTGAAATCATAAACATACCTTATAAATACACCTATATCCTCTTTCTCTTTATATAAATTTAAGATTAATTTGTATTTATCTTTTAATTGCTAAGAACATTTCTATTTATTATTAAGCAAACCCCTATAGTAACTTTAAGAAAAAAATGTGTCATTTTGAATTTAGACCATAGTTTGTAAACAGCTGTATCTATTAGCAGGGGTTCTTGACCTGACTTCATTGTTTTGTGGAAGCCCCTAGGCCTTTCTTCTGTCTTGGCTCTGAACAGTTGCAAACTGCCATCTGGGGGCTCTTGTCAGCCAACGGTCTCAAGCCCATGTGTCCTCCCATGCTTGGCTAGGCCAGAGCCTCTGGCCTTTGCCCATTACACAAAGATAGTGGGCTCATGGCAGGATGGGACTGGAGTCTTTATATCCTTTACCTGGAGTTTGCTCCTTTTTCAGCAGGGGTACTCAGTGCCTCTGTGATCTGGTTGCTGCTTGTGCATAGCTTTAGTTCTTTAGTTGCATTTATCTGAATATAGCTGTTGGGTAGGTTGGGGTGGTTCCCATTTGCTACCTGCTGTTTACAGCCCCCCCCCCCATTCTCACTTGAGGCAACTTTCCTATATGCAGAGGCCTTCTTTAAAAAGAGTTTCAAATCACCACTCCCTTAATCCCTAGCCTCTTCTCTTAAAGAGACAGAGCTTTAAAGCTGTTTTGTTTTCAGGGAGAATTGATGCCTCTACCTGGAAAATTATCTCAGGTTAGTTTGGATCTATGCCATATTTGAATGCCGAGTATAAAATTTTGACTGTTCTTACTTCCAGGCTCATCCTCCTAGAAATAAGTCTCAGACTCAACCAATATTTACAAATTCCTTGGCCATGTAGCTAGGCTTTTCTCTGACTAGATCGTAACTTAAAATAACCAATTTATTCTAATCTACATTCTGCCACATGTCTGGTTACCTGTGCTCAGGTACCATGTGCTCATCATATCTTCCCAGACAAATACTTTTGTCTGTCAATATCCCAGAATCCTTTCTGCCTCTCAGATTTTCTATGTTCTATTGCCTGCCTAAGTCATAGGCAATCAGATTTTAATCACAGGTGCCACACACATACAATTACAAGATATTGTTTCTGCAGTATCCATCAAAGAATGTCCATTACACTGTGTCCATCACACAGTGATCAATGCACAGTAGCCATGGCACAAATGATGGCCATCTTAGAGTAAGCATTGCATAAGGTCCATCACGTACTGTTCACTACACAGTGATCATTGCACAGTGGCTATAACACAGTGGTATCAAAAGATGGCCATCATATAGTGAGCATTACAGAGTAACAGTCACACAGTGGCCATAACTCAGTGGTCTTTACACAGTGGCAATCACAGTGACCATTACAATGTGACCATCACACAGATAGACATCACAAGTGTCTAACACATAATGGCCATCACTTGGTGGCTATCACAAGGTGTCTATTACATACAGACTATCACAGTGATCATTACAGAGTGACTATCTCAGAGTTAACTAAACAGAATGGCTAACACATAGTGAGCATCTCATGATGGACCTCACAGAGTGGATATTATAGAATGACCATCAAACAGTGGCCATGACTCAGTGGTTTTCACACAGCAGCCATCACAAAATGACCATCAATATGTGACCATCACGCAGTTAGGAATCAAATAGTGGCTATCACATCATATGGTGCCCATCATAAGGTGTCAGTAGTACAGGGGTCATCACAGTGGCCATCAAACAGTGGTTATCTCAGTGTTAACAATACAGGGTGGCCATCACATGCTGTGTATTACATAGTAGGTCACATAGTGGATATCACAAAGTTGCCATCACATAGTAGTTATAACACAGTGGCCATCGTTCAGCAACTATCACACAGTGAAGGTCACATAAAGGGCCTCAGTCACTCACTGGATATCAAACAGTTGCTATCATGTGTGCCCTCCCTCCAGCCTTGAACAGGCTGAATCAGACCTTGTTTTGCTGTAGTCGGCTAGCCCACATAGGGTAGAGTCTTCTGACTTAGGTAAATTCTATTGTCTTGCTACATCTGCAGCTTCCTGAAAGAAGTCACTACCTGCTGAGCAGCTGAGCTTGTTTTCCTGATCCTGATAAAGTGATGAGATCCTGGCATAGAGGGGCTGGGCTTCCCCTCTTTAAAAATTCAGACTCAAGGATTAAACATTGGGCCTTGATCAGAAACTGTCTTGGTCTCATTCTTTTCTCATTGTCTATCCCACACAGGCCCAGCTTTCCTTTCAGGAACTCCATGGCCGCTGGTGGTACAGGTAGTGCCTGAACGAGATGGCAAGACTGACTGAGGGATGCTGTCTTGGTGAAGCTCCACAGAAAATGGAAGAAGATAGTATCCTGCATGATAAGCAACATACAATATTGATGCTAGTATTAGCCTTAAATTTCATCTTTTTGAAACTGTTGTAGGTGCAAAAGGATTTGGGCTAAGTTGGATGCTCAGACAGGAAATACAGAATGGGATGCTGACATGCTTTTAGAAGAAGGTCAATATGAAGGCAATACTAATCAGATTGGGTTTCCTGTTGGAGTGTATACTCAGGTGGCAATGGCTACCTGCTGCACTTGGAATCAATTACTGACTAAAGGAAATCTCAGTGGAAATTTAGCTAGTATTAGACAGGCTCCTGATGGACTTTTTCAGGATTTTGTGGATAGGCTACTAAAAGCAGCTAGTAGAATTTTTGGAGATTTTCAAGCAGGAAATCCTTTTGTTACACAATTGGCTTATGAGAATGCTAACACAGCATGTCAAGCCACTATTCAACCATACAAAGCACAGACTTAGCTGGTTATATTTGTCTTTGTGCAGAGATTAGGCTTCATATAATCAGGGCTTGGCCATGGCTGCTGCTTTGCAAGGAACCACTGCACAAGCAATGCTTGCATTGATATGAGGGAATAAAGTATGTTTTAAATATGGAGGTTTGGGTCATTTAAAAAATTATTGTCCTAGGAATAGAGGCACCGAGAACAGGCAATCAGGCTATGCTCTAGGAGTTTGTCCTTGATGTAGGAAGGGTAACCACTGGGACAGGTAATGTAAATCTAAGACAGATATTCAGGGCTGCCTTGTATCGGGAAATGAGCAGAGGGGCCAGCCTAAGGCCCCCAGACGCCCACAGCAAGCAACTTATGGAGCCATGAGATTGTTACCCAGCCAAGGAAATCCATTTTTGAACTTGTCAGGGCAACCCCAAGAAGTGCAGGATTGGACCTCTGTTCTACCACCCACATGGTATTAACCCCAGAAATGGGAGTTCAGACTCTGCCTACAGGAATTTTTGGACTTTTACCTGCAGAAACTTGGGGATTTCTACTATGATGAAGCAGTACTATTGTAAAAGGACTGCAGATTTATCCAGGTGTTATAGATAATGATTATGAGGAAGAAATTAAAGTTATGGTTGCTTCCCCTCATAGTATTATAACTGTACCTGCTAACCAAAGAATTGCTCAACTTATCTTAGTTCCCTTGCATCTACTACTGTCCAGATTTGTTGAGAGTGAAAGAGGAAAGAGTAGCTTTGGTTCCTCTGATGTGTACTGGGTTCAGTCCATTACTAGTACGAGACCTAACCTTAAATTAATAATTGAAGGAAAAAGCTTTGAAGAATTAATAGATACTGGGGCTGATGTAACAATTATTAGAAGACAAGATTGGCTTTCAACTTAGCCTTTATCTGATACACTTACTTACCTCCAATGGATTGGTTATGCTAATAACCCAAAACGAAGTTCTAAACTTCTAAACGGGAGAGATGAGGAGGGCAATTTAGGACAAATTCAGCCTTATATTATGTCAAATTTGCCTATTACCCTCTAGGGAAGAGATCTCTTGTCACAGATGGGTGTTAAAATGTGTAGTCCTAATGAGGCAGTGACTAAGCACATGCTAGGTCAAGGATTTTTGCCTGGTCAGGGGCTAGGAAAGGAAGGACAAGGGATTAAGACTTTTGAAGGTCCTAAGCCTCACTCTAACACTAGAGGCTTGGGGTAATTTCTATAATGGTCACTATCTTACCTGCATCCCATGGTGATAAAATTCAATGGCTTAAAAATATTCTAGTGTGGGTTGATCAGTGGTCTTTATCTAAAGAAAAGGTAGAAGCCACCTCTCAACTAGTGCAGGAGCAACTAGAGGCAGGGCATCTAATAGACGCTCAGTCACCATGGAATACTTCAATCATTGCTATCAAGAAAAAAATCTGGTAAGTTGAGATTGCTACAAGATCTAAGAAAGGATAATGAAACCATGGTACCTATGGGAGCTTTACAACCTGGGGTTCTGTCTCCAGTAGCCATTCCTAAAGAATATTATAAAATAGTGATAGATTTGAAAGATTATTCCTTTACTATTCCTTTGCACCCTGAGGATTGTGAAAGATTTGCTTTCAGTGTTCCTTGTTTTAATTTTAAGGAACCTATGAAAAGATATCAATGGACAGTTCTTCCTCATGGCTAGTAGTGCTACATTATGTTAAAATTTTGTGACACGAGCCATTCAGCCTGTAAGACAGCAATGCTCAATGATATATATCATTCATCACACAGATGATGTCTTAATAGCAGGAAAAGATCCTCAGGTCTTGCTTTTATGTAATAGAGATTTACAACAGGCCTTAGCTGTTAAAGGACTGCAAACAGCTCTAGAAAAGGTACAAACTCAGGATCCTTATAATTATGTGTGGTTTAGCCTTACAGATCAAGCCGTTTTTCCCAGAAGACAGTTATTAGCAGGGACAGTTTAAAAAACTTTAAATGATTTTCAAAAACTGTTAGGTGATATCAATTGGCTTTGCCCCTATTTAAAGCTTACTACAGCTGAATTGAAACCTTTATTTGATATTTTTAAAGGGAGCACTGATCCTATTTCCCCTAGATTTTTAACCTCAGAAGGATTGTTGGCCTTATAACAAGTAGAAAGGGATATTAAGAAACAATTTATTACCTATATAGATTATTCTTTGCCTTTATATCTGTTTATTTTTAATACGACTCATACGCCTACAGGATTATTGTGGCAAAGGGATCCTCTTATGTAGATACATTCAAGGATCTCTCCTAAATGTAATGTCCTGCCATATTATGAGGCAGTAGCCCAGATGATTATACTTGGAAGGAAGCAGGCACTGATGTATTTTGGCAAAGAACCAGACATCATTATTCAGCCTTTTAATGTAGATCAAGATACTTGGCTGAAGCAGCATAGTACAGATTGGGTGCTTGCTCAAATAGGATTTAAAGGAACTATATATAACCATTATCATCAAGATAGGTTGATAAAAGTTTTAAATGTATATAAGGTGATATTTTCTAATATGATATCTTTACAACATCTGTATAATGCTCTTTTGATTTTTACTGACGGCTCCTCTAAAGGATGAGCTGGATATCTTATGAATAATTAATAGGTAGTCCTAGAGCCTCCTGGGCTCTCAGCTCAGTTAGCAGAACCGACAGCAGTACTGAATGTTTTTCAGTCTTTGGGTGATACTTTTAATCTTTTTACTGATAGTCTATATGTTGCCCAGTCTGATCCTCTATTGGAAACTTGTGGTACATTTAATTTTAATATGCCAGCAGGATCTCTGTTTTCACAATTGCTTGAAAAAATTCATTTTTATATTGGTCATATATGAGCTCATTGTCTTCCTGGGCCTTTACCTGCAGGCAATGATTGCATTGACAGAGCTCTAATAGGAGAGGCCTTAGTTTCAAATCCTGTTGCATTGCATTGATCATGATAAATTTCATCATTTTAGCCATACCTTAAGGCTCTGACATAAGATCACTAAGGAGCAGGCAAGAATGATTGTAAAACAATGCCCTAACTGCCTTACATTATCTCCAGTTCCACATTTAGGGGTTAATCCATGGGGCCTTATGCCCAGTTGTATTTGGCAAATGTATTTAACTCATTATGCAGAATTTAGAAAAATGATACATACATATTTGTATTGACACTTGTTCAGGATTCCTTTTTGCTTCTCTACATATGGGAAACACCTCTAGAAATGTAATTGATCATTGTTTGAAAGCCTTTAATGCTATGGGATTACCTAAACTCATTTTGACAGATAATAGGCCAACCTATACTGGCAACATTTTTTTTTCTGGCAACAATTTTATATCATTCTCTAAGGAATTTGGTATTGAACATAAAACTGGAATTCCTTATAACCCAATGGGACAAGGAACTGTTGAACGTGCACATTACACTCTGAGAAATTAGCTTTTAAAAACAAGAAAGGGGGAATTATACCCCTCATGGTCACCAAAAGCTCATCTTGCTTTTGTCTTATTTGTTTTAAATTTTTTGCAAACTGATGCTAAAGGTCATTTGAATGCATATTGTGGCTTTGGTCTGAATGGGAAAAAGGTGTGCTATGAGGTCTGGCAGTCAAAGATGGGCAACTGATCTATGACTCTTATCAACCAAAGACAGAGGCATGTACCAAGAGGCTGTGTTTGTTCATAATAAAGACTGAAAGGTTGTGTTTGTGCAAACAAACACAAACAAGCTGTGCATGTCCTCTAGGATGGGTAAGAGAGATTATAATAGATTCAGTCCTAAGCCATGCATGGCCACCAGTTACCATAATTCCCAGGCAGGATCATGGAACATCAGTAAATCTTATGCCCCAGTCCAGCTAATTTTTAAAAAACAAAATGGGAGGAATTGTGACTTCCCCCTAGACTTGATCGGGCTGAATTAGACCTTGTTTTTCCCCCAGTCGGCTAGCCCACCTAGGGTAGAGTCTTCTGACCTAGGTAATGTCTATTGTCCTGCCACATCTGCAGCTTCCTGCAAGAAGCCACTACCTGCTGAACAGCTGAGCTTGTTTTCCTGAGGAGATCCTGACAAAGCAATGAGATCTTGGCATAGTGGCGTATGGGCTTCCTCCCTTTAAAAAATCAGACTCAAGGATTAAACATTGGGCATTGATCAGAAACTGTCTTGGTCTCATTCTTTTCTCATTGTCCATCCCATTCAGCCCCAGCTTTCCTTTCAGGAACCCAGTTATCTATGGCTGCTTGTGACTACAGTCCTGAAGTGGGGGAATTACACAGTAAAAGCACACAGTTTACCGTCATAAAGAGGCCACCACATGGTGTCCATAACACAGTGGCCATTATAGTAGCTATCAAACAGTGTATGTAGCACAACGGGAATAACATGGGGATTATCATATTATGGTCATCACAGAATGATCATCTCATGGTTGCTATCACACAGTAACACCCAGAGTATTGTAGTGAGCATCACATGGTGGCTATCACACAGTGACCATCACACAGTGACCATCAATGATGTCCATGGCACATTATCTATCACTGGATCTGTCAAAAGTGTCCATCGCACAGTGTACATCACATAGTGTCTAATACACAGTGATCATTGCAAAGTGGTTAGAACACAGGGGAATCAAATGATGGCTCCTACACAGTGACCATCATAGAGTAACCATCAGACAGTGGCCTTTCTCAGTGGTCAAGACACAGCGGATATCACAAAATGACTATCAAACTGTGACCATCACATAGGTATCACATAATGGACATCACACAGAGGCCATAGCAGGGTGTCTATCACACACAGGCCATCACAGTGGCCATTAAAGAGTAGCTAACTCAGAATTAACAGTACAGGGTTGCCATCACATGATGGTTATCACACAGTTGATTACAGAGTGGACTTTGCAATGTTGATCACACAGTGACCATCAAACACTGGCCATCACTAAGTGGTCATCCAAGAATGGCCATTATCATGATTATCACACAGTGAATATCACACAGATTCACTCACACAGTGGCCATCAGTCAACTGGTCATCATGTAGAGAACATCATACAATTATCATCACATAGTGGACATTACATGGTTTTCATAACATAAATGCCATCACAATGACTAACAAAATATGTCTATAGCCCAGTGACTATCACACTGTGTCTAATATACACTGATCATTGTCAAGTAGCCATAACACCCTGGCTATCTAATGATGGCCCTCACACAGTGGCTGTCATAAGGTGACCATCATGCAGCAAGCTGCTGGGAGCCTGCCCAGCATGGAATGGGTAGAAATGGGACACAGCATTGGATATAGACATAGCTTTAAATATTGATGCTCTCTCTATGTAGTTTTAAAGAATGATGGTCTCTGACCTTCTATCTCTCTAACTATACTGAATGTTAAGCTCCTGGCTTTTAAAAATATTTAAAAAGTTTCTTCCTTCTTGTTGAGTTTTATGTCTTTTGCAAATTGTATCTTGGGTATTCTAAGTTTCTGGGTGTATTAGTCAGGGTTCTCTAGAGTCACAGAACTTGCAGATAGTCTCTATATAGTAAAGGAATTTATTGATGACTTACAGTCTGCAGTCCAAATCCCAA
>NC_034592.1:26638562-26647783 GCF_900095145.1 Mus pahari
AGTAGGCCATCAATGGGAGGAGAGGCCCTTGGTCTTGCAAAGATCATATGCCCCAGTACAGAGTAATGCCAGGGCCAGGAAGTGGAAGTGGGTGGGTTGGGTATCAGGGCAGGGGGAGGGTATAGGGGACTTTGGGGCTAGCATTTGAAATGTAAATGAAGAAAATATCTAATTAAAAAAAGAAAATGGAAAAAAAGTTTCTTACTTATTCTGTGGTTAAAAACCACTGCCTTGGGCAAGTCACATGCTTAAAAGAGGAGTATTAAGTAAAGAGTTACTTTCTAGAGCTTTTTTCTCTCTTGCCCAGAACCTCACTTCTTGCTTGTCAGGTGGGAGGGATGTTTGGAGCAATACATTTTTATTAAATCAGGAGAAGAGAGTCATTTTCGCAGGTGGAAACACTTTTACACAAGCAAATATGTATAAACACACATTCATACACACATTCATCATCACATACTTATTTGTTGGGCCCAACAATCTGTCTAATCAATTTATATACTTCAACAGATATACCTATGCTTAGATACATATGCATATGGAGCAAAAGCCCAAGCGTCAGCATAAGAACTCACTCATTCTGGATGAAAAATAAGCTTTAACCTTTGTTGCATGGAGAAAGAAAAGCATCTGCCCTTTTTTTGCTAAATGGATGAAACCCAAGTCTTTAAGACAAAGGCTTTGTCTTTTATAATAAGACTAAACCTGTCTTGCAATTAAGAAAAAAACTAGTTCTGTCCCTTGGTAAGGAGAAGACTGCCTGCTCTTTCTGCTCTCTTTGCAGCTTCCTTGTCTCTTTTTCTCTTTTCATTATATGTGTCACCTTCTCCTTCTGCCCCTAGCTTAATGTCTTCTTTATTTCTATTGGGAAGTAAAAGGGGGGAAAACCTTTCAGACTATATGCTCTCTTAATTTCTAACGTCTTCCTCTTCCTAATCTTGTTCTCTCCTTCTGCCCTTATCTAATGCCATCATCATTCCTAGTTTTTTTTTTTTTCCTTTTTTTTTTTTTAAGGCAAAGAGATCACATTTTTTTTCAAGAATTTTAAATTTTAATTTAATTTAATTAATTTTTTTTTAGTAAAAACTGAAATCATGATGATTGTGGAATTGTAATCATGAATGAGATAAATATGTTCCTTAATAGATAGATTACATACTCCTACTTTTAATGTGCAGTGAACAGATCCTGCTCCCCTTGAATCTATATTCATGCAAGTATTTGCTTTTAGAGGACTTGAGTTGGAGTTGTAGAAATGACAACTGCATACAAGACGATTTTGTTCCTCATAGTATCTTTCTCAGAAAAATAAATAAAGTTGTATTGATGTTCAAAAGGAGAGTTTTTTTCTTTTTAATTTTTTTCATAGCTTGACAACTTATTCATTTTTATAGATAAATAAAAAACACATTCGGTAACTTGGTTACTTCTTGAAGGATAATATGCTTATTTTTGGTTCTGACGATTATGAATTAAAGTGTTATAAATAATCATGTACAAAATTGTTATTGACACAAGTAGTTAAATTCTGGGGGTTAAATTCAGCATTGTAAGAAAATTTCAAACTATCTTTTACAGTGGCTATATCATCTTACATTCTTACCTGTCCCCAAGAAAATATCTTGTCAAAATTTGTTATTAGCAACTTTCAAAAAATATTTTGGCATGTTTACATGTTAAAACTGATACATTAATCTAGTTTTGGACTATTTTTTCTTAGAACACAGTATACAAAGCATTATTTTATAATCAAATATCCATCTGCTTAAATTTTTCATCATCCTTTAATCCCAGCACTCGGGGCAGAAGCAGGTGGATTTCTGAGTTCGAGGCCAGCCTGATCTACAAAGTGAGTTCCAGGACAGCCAGGGCTATACAGAGAAACCCTGTCTTGAAAAAAAATTTTTTTTCATCCATTTTAAAATTATTTAATCATGGTAAAATATATGTAATGTGGAGTTTACTATGTTAACTAGTTTTAAATTCATCATCATTTACTTTAAAAAATTAGTTCACATTTTTTTTGTACAGACTCTAGAATGATTTCATCTACATTAAAGGGAATTTTATACAAAATGAAAGGTATCCTATTTTCTCACCTTCCTTTATTTTCTTCAGCTCTTATCAGAGATTAATTTTTAAAATCTATATAATATATTCTCTTTATAAATGCAATATATGTAATGATATGTATTTATTATTAGTTCAATTGTGTTCATTTAAAAGTAGATTGTTTTATGAGACAATTGAGATTGGTGGTTAGGACAGCTTGAGGAATATTTTCAAGTGTATGGAGCTGAGGAATCTCCTGAATAAAAAGCAACATTTGAAAAGAGTATTGAAGAGAAGAACACAGTCAGAGATAGAAAATTATATAACAGACACTATTGTTTTGATTTTTTTGAGTACAAATTCTTACCTTTTACTAAACTTTATTGTTTGTGTATTTGTTTTTCACAGAGTGTAGACAGTTCTAACAGCAAGGTATTGTCAGGGCTCATTTCTTCCCAGATACTTCTCATTGAGGCCTGAGGTTTTTACTCTCTATGTTTTTACATGGTTTTTCTATTGTGCATGAGCATATATTGATTTAGTCTCTCCCTTCTCTCAAAGACATGGTTGGACTTAAAAGTTCCATCTCAAAATTTAGTCACATTCTGGGATTGATAGTGAAGTTGATTCCAACATAAAGTTTGGTGTTACAGCCTATCTGTAACAATATATAAGGACTGTTGTGGAAGAAGGTAGAAATTGTTCATACAGGATAAAGACCTAAACAACTTCAGAATAAGTCAGGTTGCCACTGTTTTACATCTCTAGAAGAGAGTGGAATTGAACAAAGGCATGGTACAATGATTTGACAGATTCTATAATGTGTCTGTGAAATGTGACTATGTTTTCAGAAGAAAATTTTTACTAACTTTTAAGCTACATGCTTAGACAGATTACAATCATTGTTTATGAGTGTGCCAAAAGACAAATAATAGGGAGACTATCAAGGACTGCATTTCCATCACAGTAAAAAGGCTAAGATTAGAGACTTCTCAGGAAATAGAACATTTGGTAGACAAGAAAGATTATACAGTGTTATCTTGGAGGTTACCGCTGAGTTCTGTATCTCAATGCAGCGAATACATAGGTCAGATTCCTACCCAGTAGCCTGAGAAGAAGGAACACTTTTGAATTCTGTTATCTCTTTTCCATTAGGGAAAAATTATAGTTTAATTGAAAGTTCCTCTATCTTACTTAATTATTATTAACAGTAAATCTGGCATTATTAGTAAATTATTTGAATCTGCTAGAGAAATATATTCTGCTCCATTTTAGTTTAAAATATTTATACATTGGCCTTTGTTCATCCCCCAAATTCTAATACACTAATTTTCACACAGCCCTAAATATAATCAACAAAAGTGGATTCATTAAGGTACATGAATGAAGCATTCTCTCACAGTTTTCCCATGCTACATTCCATGTACTTTCCTTCTCTTATTTAGGAATGCAATTTATTTAAAGTATCCAAAGATGTTCTTCAACATTTGTTGATCATAACTAGTTTTCATCTTTCTTGCCTCTTTCCACAGGTCCTTTGACACAGTTATAATTGCAAAATAGCAAATTTAGTGTTATTAATTATCTCAGGAAAGCTAAATAAATTATCTTACTCTAAGGAAGCAAGCAAAATGAATAGGTTTCTCTTAAACATGTGTCTATCCTCCACATTTCTCACTATTTGGTTGAACTGTCTTAGAACCAAGTCTGATTTGTTTTCTTTTATATTGTACTAGTAAACATTGTTATAATCAAAAGTTCTAGAATCAATAACATTGAAAATTAGAATTGAAAATGTCTTCGTTGCTTTATTTAATTTTGTCATATTGTGTATTGAGTCACATGATGAAACAATTGAAGAAATGGACACATTCAGAGATTGAGAATTATATAACAATCTATATGGTTTTGATTTTTGTGAGTATGAGCAGGCAAATAAACCAAATAAGATAAAAAATAAATATTTCAGAAAGAAGGGTTCTACATTTATTTTTGAATAAAAATTGAAAATAATTGTGTTTAAAATTTCTGGAAGTTGATGAATATTAAAAGTTCATTAAAATAATTCTTTTAAGGCAAGTTGTAAAAGCCAGCAAATATTAAGGAAGAATCATAAAATGGTCACTGTATTTAAGTTAACAGCATCCTTCACTTAAGAGAAATGAATTAAGTCAACACACAGTAGCACTCCCCTTTGATGGAAAAATATTCTTAAGCATTTTATAACACTAATAGTTCCCACCCTGAAGCACTGGAGAAACAGAGCAAGTTGAAATTCTATCTAAATAAACAGACCTCCGAAAATAGAAAAACTGGTCAAGTGTAACATTGCCATGTTACAAAAAACATTCTTCCTGAGAAGACTTGGCAGAATAGTGAATGGAAAGTAACCTCGTATCTCCATCATCAATGAATTGGAAAACTCTCCATCTTTATATTTATTTGATGGTAGTAATTTGTACTATTAGTCAACCACGGTAAAGTACTTAGTTGAAAAGAAAGTAAATTCTACTAAGAATAAAAGAAAACTTTATGTATAGAACAAAATGAAACCAACTTGCTATGGAATATAAACTTCTAAAGTGCTTTTGATTTGTCTTGGATGTTGATATAGGAGGAGGTGAAAGTGGATTTTGGATGCTTTGCAAGCAAGTTTGTAATATGGAATTTCAAGACTATGTGCTTGAATGTGTCTCTAGGGAAACCCAGGAATGCAGTGCTGAGTCACATACAACAGTTTCACCTCTTACTGTCTGCACATTTTCACTACTTCCATGAATAACCTCAATTTTCAACATTTGGTCTTGTGTGAGTCAACCTCAGTAAACATATTGATGTTGTAAACAACTGATTACCTAGGTGATATCCTGAGATATCCTAGTCACTTGGCAATTATAATGTAGTTTGTTGCGAACATACAAATAATCTGCCAGGCACTGAACCAAGAATTCGAATTTATTTGTTAGAGTGGTTTTCTGTCTTTTTTTGGGGGGGGGGAATTCACAAATAACTGAAGAAAATAATAAAATAATTTATTTATTTTTACTCATTTATATAGATGATGAACTCTAAACTTTTCTTCTCCATGTCTGAGGTAGTTTGTTAAATTAAATTAGATATAGTTTAGAAGAACATAAAATTGGGTGTGTAGAACAATGAGGATATAGGAAGAAGTAGGGAAAAATTATCCTTGATATGTAAAATGTCCTAAAGATATGGTCATTGTTTCAATTTGAAATGTTTCCCATAGGCACACATACTAAAGACTTAGTCTCAAATTAGGAGCTGGTAGAAACTTTAGGAGGTGAAGTCTATATAGGTAAAATATCACTATGGGCATTCAAAGATTATAACTATGCCTATTCCCTCCTTGTCTTGTTTTTCCAACTGCACCTGGACAGGAAGTACATTCAGAGAGAGAGAGAGAGAGAGAGAGAGAGAGAGAGAGAGAGAGAGAAAGAGAGACAGAGACAGAGAGAAAGAGAGAGAGACAGAAAGACAGAGATACATTAAATGTGTTGTACTTTGTATACTTTTAATATAAATCATTCCTGTCATAATTTTCTTGATGCTTTGATAAAATACCCTGGCAAGAACAACTTAAGGGAGAAAGATTTGAAGCAGTTTGAAGGTACAGTACAACAACAAGAAAAGGGAGTCATAATAGCAAGAACTTCAGGCAGCTGTGCCATTGCATCCACAGTATGGAAGTAGAGATTAATTGCTGGTGCTCAGCTAGCACTCTTTTTTATTCAGCATAGTACCAAAATCCAAGGAATTGTGACATGTAGAACTGGCAGGATTTCCCAATTCAGTCAATTTGATCAAAATAATCCTCTGGCCATGCCAGATTATGTTCTTCTCCCAGGTGAGTCTAGATTTCAAATTTGCAGTTAAGATTTAGCAGCATGGATCCTGTGCCACAGCACCTGGAGCTGATCCTGTGCCATAATTCTCCATACTCAAATATCGCTGGCTGGGAGAGAGCCAGTCTCCCAGGAGTGCTGGCACACCTGTGAGCACAGGTAACACCACCACTTCTGCTCAAATTCCTGGTGCAAGAGGGATGAGTCCAGAGTCATCAGGACACAGGAACCAAGGAACATCCAGGGACAGGATCTTTCAGGTTTCCATCTGCATCCTAGAGCTGACCCTGTGCCATAACTCTCAACAGCCAAATTCCTCCCAGAGAGAACTGGTCTCCCAGGAGTACTGACACACAGACTTGTAGGAGGGACAAGCCACAGTCAGAGACAGCAAGACCAGTTAACACCAGATATATCCAGATGGTAAGAGGCAAGGGCAAGAATATAAGCACCAGAAACCAAGGCTACTTGGCATCATCAGAACACAGTTCTCCAACCACAGTGAGCCTTGGATACCCCAACATACCAGAGAAGCAAGACTCTGATTTAAAATCACATCTCATGATGATGATTGAGGATTTTAAGAAGTACATAAATAACTCCCTTAAAGTAAATATGTAGAAGCCCTTAAAGAGGAAACACACACACACACACACACACACACACACACACACACACACACAAATCCCTTAAGGAATTACAGGAAAATACATCCAAATAGGTGAACGAATTGAACAAAACCATCCAGGATCTAAAAATGGAAATAGAAACAATAAAGAAATCACTAAGGGAGACAACCCTGGAGATAGAAAACCTAGGAAAGAGATCAGAAGTTATAGATGCAAGCATCATCAACAGAATACCAGAGATGGAAGAGAGAAATTCAGGTGCAGAAGATATCATAGAAAACATTGACACAAAAGTCAGAGAAAATGCAAAAGGCAAAATGCTCCTAGCTCAAAGCATCCAAGAAATCCAGGACACAGTGAGACAACCAAACCTAAGGATACTAGGTATAGAAAAGAGTGAAGATTCTCAACTTAAAGGGCCAGTAAATATCTTCAACAAAATTATAGAAGAAACTTCCCTCATTTAAAGAAAGAAATGTCCATAAACATACAAGAAGCCTACAGAACTCCAAATAGACTGTACTATAAAAGAAATTCCTCTAGTCACGTAATAGTCAAAATGCCAAATGCACAAATCAAAGAAAATATTAAAAGCAGTAAGGAAAAAAGGTCAAGTAACATAAAGAGGCAGACCTATCAGAATTACACCAGATTTCTCACCAGAGACTGTGAAATCTAGACGATCTTGGGCAGATGTCATATAGACCCTAAGAGAACACAAATGCCAGTCCAGGCTATTATACCCAGCAAAACTCTCAATTATCATAGATGGAGAAACTAAGATATCCCATGACAAAACCAAATTTACATAATATCTTTCCTCAAATGCAGCCCTACAAAGGAATAGATGGAAAACTCCATCAAAAGAAGGGAAATTTTACCCTTGAAAAGGCAAGAAAGTAATCTTCTTTCAACAAACCTAAAAGAAGATAGGCACACAAACATAATTCCACCTATAACAACAAAAATAACAGGAAGCAACAATCACTATTCCTTAATATCTCTTAACATCAATGGAGTTAATTCCCCAATAAAAAGACATAGACTAACCGACTGGATACATAAATAGGAACCAACATTTTGCTGTATACAGGAAACCAACCTTAGTGACAAATACAGACACTACCTCAGAGTAAAGGGCTGGAAAACAATTTTATAAGCAAATGGTCTGAAGAAACAAGCTGGAATAGTCATTCTAATATCGAATAAAATCAACTTCCAACCAAAAGTTATCAAAAAAGATAAGCGAAGGACACACACTTCATACTGGTCAAAGGAAAAATCTACCAAGATGAACTCACAATTCTGAACATCTATGCTCCAAATGCAAGGACACCCACATTCATAAGAGAAACTTTACTAAAGCTGAAAACACATATTACACCTCACACAATAATAGTGGGAAACTTCAATACCTCACTCTCATTAATGGGCAGATCATGGAAACAGAAACTAAACAGAGACACACTGAAAATAACAGGAGTTATGAACCAAATGTATTTAACAGATATCTATAGAACATTTTATCCCACAACTAAAGAATATATCTTCTCAGCACCTCATGTTACCTTCTTCAAAACTGACCACAAAATCGCTAATAAAACAGGCCTCAACAGATACAAGAAGATTGAAATAACTCCATGCATCCTATCAGCTCACTACGACTAAGGCTGGTCTTCAATAACAACAAAAACAAAAGAAAGCCCACATATACATCGAAGGTGAACAACACTCCACTCAGTGATAACTTGGTTAAGAAATAAATAAAGACTTTTTAGAATATAATGAAAACGAACTCAAAACATACTCAAACTTATGAGATACAATGAAAGCAGTGCTAAGAGGAAAACTCATAGCTCTGAGTGCCTCCAAACAGAAACTGGAGAGACCATATAATAGCAACTTGACAGCACATCTGAAGGCTCTAGAACAAAAAGAAGCAAATACACCCAAGAGGATGGCAGGACATAATACAACTCAGGGCTGAAATCAACCAAGTGGAAACAAAAAGAAATATATAAAGAATCAATGAAACCAGGAGCTGGTTCTTTGAGAAAANCAACAAGATAGATAAACCTTTAGACAAACTAACCAGAGGGCACAGAGACAGTATCCAAATCAACAAAATATGAAATGAAAAGGGAAACATAACAACAGAAACTGAGGAAATCCAAAAAATCATCAGATCCTACTATAAAAGTCTATACTCAACAAAACTGGAAAATCTGGATGAAATGGACCATTTTCTAGACAGATACCAGGTATCAAAGTTAACTCAGGATTAGATTAAACCATCTAAACAGTCCCATAACCCCTAAAGAAGTAGAAGTAGTCATTAAAAGTCTCCCAACCAAAAAAAACAAAAAGCCTAGGACTAGATGGAACTAGTGAAGAGTTCTATCAGATCTTCAAAGAAGACCTAATACCAATACTCTTCAAACTATTCCACAAAATAGACATGGAAGGAACACTACTCAATTCATTCTATGAAGCCACAATTACTCTGATACCTAAACCACACAAAGACCCAAAAAAGAGAGAGAACTTCAGACCAATTTCCCTTTCAATAATGATACAAAAATACTCAATAAAACACTCGCAAACTGAATCCAAGAACACATCAAAATGATCATCCATCATGATCAAGTAGGCTTCATCCCAGGGATGCAGGTAT
>NC_034592.1:26648233-26653233 GCF_900095145.1 Mus pahari
CAATATAGTACTCAAAGTCCTAGCCAGAGCAATTAGACAATAATAGGAGGCCAAAGGTATATACATTGGAAAGGAAGAAGTCAAAATATCACTATTTGCAGAAGATATAATAGTATACTTAAGTGATTCCAAAAATACCACCAGAGAACTTCTAGACATGTTAAACAACTTCAGCAAGGTGGCTGGGTATAAAATTAATGCAAACAAAGCAGCAGCTTTTCTCTACTCGAAGGACAAACAGGCTGAGAAAGAATACCTTGGTGTGACTCTAACCAAACAGGTGAAAGATCTGCATGAGAACTTCAAGTTTTTGAAGAAAAAAATCGAAGAATATCCCAGAAGATGGAAAAAAATCTCCCATGCTGGTGGATTGGCAGATTAGTGTAGTAAAAATGGCCATCTTGATGAAAACAATCTATAGATTCAATGCAATCCCCATCAAAATTCAAACTCAATTCTTCATAGAGTTAAAAAGAACAATTTGCAAATACATTTGGAATAATAAAAAAACCTAGGATAGTAAAAAACTGTTCTCAATAATAAAAGAACTTCTGGGGGAATCACCATCCCTGACCTCAAGCTGTACTACAGAGCAATAGTGGTAAAAACTGTATGGTACTGGAACAGAGAAAGGCAGTTAGATCAATGGAATAGAATTGAAGACTCAGAAATAAACCCACACACCTATGGTCACTTGATCTTTGACAAAGGAGCTAAAACCATCCAGTGGAAAAAAGACAGCATTTTCAAGAAATGGTGCTGGCTCAACTGTTGGTTAGCATGTAGAAGAATGAAAATCGATCCATTCTTATCTCCTTGTACAAAGCTCAAGTCCAAATGGATCAAGGACCTCAACATAAAACCAGATACACTGAAACTAATAGAAAAGAAAGTGGGGAAGAGCATTGAGCACATGGGCACAGAGGAAAATTTCCTGAACAGAACACCAATAGCGTATGCTCTAAGATCAAGAATTGACAAATGGGATCTTTGCAAAGTTTCTGTTCTGTAAGGCAAAGGCTACTGTCAATAGGACAAATGGCAACCAAAAAGATTAGGAAAAGATCTTTACCAATCCTACATCTGATAGAGGTCTAATATCCAATATATACAAAGAACTCAAGAAGTTATACTCCAGAGAACTAAATAACCCTATTAAAAAAGGGGATTCAGAACTAAACAAAGAAATCTCAATGGAGGAATACTGATTGGCTGAGAAGCACCTAAAGAAATGTTCAACATCCTTGGTNATCAGGGAAATGCAAATCAAAACAACCCTGAGATTCTACTTCACACCAGTTAAAATGGCTAAGATAAAAAATGCAGTTGACAGCAGATCCTGGCGAAGTTGTGGAGAAAGAGGAACACCCCTCCAATGCTGGTGTGATTACAAGTTGGTACAACCACTCTGGAAATCAGCCTGGTGGTTCCTCAGAAAATTGGACATAGTACTACCTGAGGACCCAGCTATACCACTCCTGGGCATATACCCAGGAGACCCCTCCCCAACATATAACAAGGATACATAGTCCAATATGTTTATGCTGCCATATTTACAATAGCCTGAAGCTTGAAACAACCCAGATGTCCCTCAACAGAGGAATGGATACAGAAAATGTGATACATTTANATAATGGAGTACTACTCACCTATTAAAAACAATGACATCATGAAATTCTTAGGCAAATAGATGGAACTTGAAAATATCATTCTGAGTGAGGTAACCCAATCAGAAAAGAACACATACACATGGTATGCACTCACTGATAGGTGGATATTAGTCCAAAAGTTCAGAATACTCAAGATAAAATTCATAGACCATATGAAGCTCAAGAAGAAGGAAGATCAAAGTGTGGATGTTTCAGTGCTTCTTAGAAGGGGTAACAAAATACTCACAGTAGGAAATATGGAGATAAAGTGTGAAGCTGACACTGAAAGAAAGGCCGTCCAGAAACTGCCCCACCCATATACAGCCACCTAACCTGGAGCTATTGTGGATACAGGGAAGTGCTTGCTGGCAGATGCCTGATATGGCTGTCTTCTGAGAGGCTTTGCCAGAGCCTGACAAATACAGAGGTAGATGCTTGCAGCCAACTATTTGACTGAGCACTGGGTCCCAGATAGAGGAGTTGTAGAAGGGACTGAAAGAGCTGTAGGGTTTGCAGCCCCATAGAGTGAGCAACGGTGTCAACAGGCCAGATCTCCCCAGAGCTCCTGGGCCTGGACCACCAACCAAAGAATACACATGGAGAGACCCATTGCTCCGACTGCATATGTGGCAGTGGATGACCTTGTTGGACATTAGTCAGAAGAATGGCCATTAGGCCTGAGAGTGTATGATGCCCCAGTGTAAACAAATGCCAGGGCAGGAAAGTGGGAGTCGATGGGGGTGGGGAAATACCCTCATAAAGGCAGGGAGATATGGCATGGGATAGGGTATTTCAGAGTGGAGACCTGGAAAGGGGATAACATTTGAAATGTAAATTTAAAAAATATACAATAAAAGAAAAAAAAGATTTAACACCATTTTTCTTTTCACTCCTATGTTGTCTTTCTCCTGTTTCTGTTTTCTTCTCATTTCAATATTCACTCATAATGTTCTTCAAATTACAGAATCTCTGGATTTTATAAAGGGACATAAATGAAATGCACAATTGTTGCCAAGTAAAATTTAGTACAAGGTCTGCAACCAAATCCTTGTCTTTGTTTGTTTGTTTTAATATCAATCAGATTTTTTCCTAAATATCACTTGGAAACAAAAGTCCAATTCAAAAGCTCATACAAATCAACAAAGTAAAAGGCAAATAATATGATTAAAAAAAGGAAGAAAAAATTGGAGTATATCTCTACCCAAAGAAATGTACAAAAAACAACAAACATAAAAATAGGAGGCAATAATATACTGCCATGTTCATAAACTCAAAATTTCCTAGTGGTAGAAATAACAGTAATACTATTGGTGAAATATAGAAAATTATTTTAGAGTAATATTATTAAAAGTAATGAATGAGTATAAAGAGGACTTGAATAAGCAGATCAAAAAGTATAACAATCAATTCAGGAACTACACAACAAGTAAAGAATGTGGACAAAATGAACAATGGGACTTGTAAGGAATTCAAGAATGTGGAAAAAATATACAGTGAGGAAGTTGAGCTTTTTAATTAGTACCAAACAGAAATACTGGGAAAATACTGAAAGAAATAGTCAACTAGAAAAAAAGTAGAAAACACCACCAATATACAATATCAAGCATAAGAATGAAGAATGTATTTCAGGAATAGGTAATCAGATCTAAAAACAAATGTTCAGACACATATGAAAACAAATAAAAAGAATGTTTCGAATGTGCAGGAACATTTAGGTACAGTCAAGAGAAAAGATTTAAGAATTCATGAAGTAGTGGAAAAAAGCCGAGATAAGATTTAAAGGCATAGACAATATTTTATAAAATTATAGCAAAACAAAAATCCAAAAACAGAGAAAGAAATGGACAACTCCACAAGAGGTATTTGAACCTCAAATAGACATGAGAAGGGTACCTCTACATTGACAATTGTAGCTGAGATAACAAAAATGTAAGGCAAAGAAACAACAATAAACATTGGGAGGAGGAAGCATCAACTCCCAATTAATGGAAGAAAGAATAGAGTAATATCAGTTCTTTCTTCAGCAATCCTGGAAATCAAGAAAGCATAAAATGGTAACTACCAAGCACTGAAAGCAACCAAAGATTGCTATACCTGACAAAATTATCTCTTACAATTGATAGAGAAATGATAACATTTCAAGATAAGCACAAAGTACGTTGCTTTTATTAAAATTCATTAGGTAACACAACCTCAGTGAAACAAAAATATTTCTGTGTAGAAATAACAGTGATGAAGGTATCACGTACCTATATTCAAATATAACATGATAGACACAAAAAAACCTTAAATTAAGCCAATGGAAAGATAATTAGAGAATCCAGAAATGAACTCCAGTGACAAAGATTCAAGAACATACATTAGAAAAACAACAACCTCTTCAACAATGGTGCTACTGTATCTCCACAACAGAACAATTCTGACCCAAGTGTGGATACCTGAAACCCACTTAGAAGGGGAACAAAATAACCATGGGAGGCATTGGGAGGGAGGACCTGAGTGGGAGAGGGGAGGGGGAAGAAAAGGAGGGACAGGATCAGAGAGATCGGAGGGATGCCCAGATGTTGGGCCTTCTTTGGCCAGACACTGAGGCCTAGTAAGGAAGCCTGAGCCTTTGCTTGAGTTTAGAGAGAGACCTGTCTTGTTCACTTTTGTACTGGAGTGACTCAGCACGACCTGCTTAAGCCTGCCTCTGCCTAGCTACTGCTGATGTATCAATTTCTTATAGGCCCTGTGAGATCAACCCATACCCCTCGTCATCTCAAATCACCCATATGCCTTCTCACCTCACCAAAAATCCCTACCTCCTTCCTCAACCCTATATAAACAAAAGACTGATACAATAAAAGGAGTTCCTGCTTTGACAGACTCCTGACCTGGATGTGTCTGTTTCGGGCCTTGACACTCCCCATCCTGCTCAGCTCCAAGAGACTAGGCTGGACTGGGTTCTCTCCTCTCTCCTGGACCTGCCGGCAGACAGCTGACACCCAGAGGGTCAGGAGAATGAATCAAAGTATGCAGCAGTGGGTAATGGGGGCAGGGGGAACCTCTATAAAGTCCCAGAGACCTGGGATGTGAGAGGCTTCCAGGACTCAATGGGGATGGCATTAGCTGAAATGACCAACAGTGGGGAGATAGAACAAACCTGTGGAGGTTTCTTAAATCTTAAAAAACAGAAGGACTATATGAGTATGCTGTACAACCCCTACCACAGAGATATTGGCATAACCATGTTTTTCTCAATTACTTAGAATAGCCAAGATACAGAACTAGCTGAAGTATGAATAGATGAAGAAACTGGTACGTGGAACAATGGGATCTTACTCAGCCACAGATAAAAATAAAATCATT
>NC_034592.1:26654249-26656200 GCF_900095145.1 Mus pahari
GATAAAATGTTCTGTAAATATCTATTAACTCCATTTGTTTCATAACTTCTGTTAGTGTCCACGTGTCTCTGTTCAGTTTCTGTTTCCAGGATCTGTGTTCACTAATATTGAGAGGATTTTATAACTACATGATTATGGTATGGAGCAATAAATCTATGCAAACTTGCCAAGTGCTGATTTAAATATAACTGACCAAATAGTTTCTTTCCAGCATTTATTTGATATTCAACATATGTCTAGAATCAATCAACATTTTATCTAAGTCCATTAGCATGTATTCCATATTAGTTTATTCCTATTTACTAGATGATGTATCAGTTGCAAAGATGTTTGGATGCTACTCCCTGAATATGTTCAAGGTGCAGGTCTAAAGTGTTTGAAACTAGAGTATGTAAACAGTTTCCCCTGTCCTAACTAGAAACAAGGCACAATCTACTCTTTTACTTTTCTTCTTGAATGTAATAATGTCATGCAAAGGCCATTTGCCTGTGAGCATTTGAAAATGACTTGTAGAAGAAAAAAAGAAATGTTTGGCTTCCTAGGCTAAGCATTAACTAGACAGATGGCTACTTTGTTCTATTAAATGATCTTTCAGCTGCCACAGCTGGAATTAAAATCTATTTCTTTGCTTCTCAGAATAGTTCTTCTTAATGCAATTTTGTCTCATATATATGTTGATTGTAATGGAAAAATCTCAGTGTCAAATGATCCTGAGAATAACAAATAATACTAGAAACATATCTCTATTTTGCCAGTGCCTTCCGCCCATTCCTTTCAAGCCTTATATTCAGCAGCTGAAGTATTCTGTCACTATTTTCTTTATTGTAGTTACTTGTTTCCATTTTGCCACAGATGTGGAGTTCCTAAGTTGATGGGAAGGCATTGCATCATTTTAGAATAGGGTTATGATGAGAGAGCAAAATGAATTCTGTAGCCAAGAGAAAACTCTTTCTATGTATATTTTCATTTTTCCTCTCATGATTACTTCTAAAGTCTTTGAGCTCACAGTATAACCTTTGTTTAGGCATGCTTGTGTGATTTCTTCTTTGAGGCCCTGCTGTATTCATGGTATTCCACATGAGAAGAAGGTAAAATATAACCACACAGCAGATAGAATTGGAATAAGGCAGTGTGAACATTTAGTAAGACGTCCATTGGCAGACAATAGGCCTTCTGTCTGGCTGCAGTTGATAACATAGTAAAGAAAAGCTATTCCTAGATTGAATTAAACTGGCTATTGCACAAAAGACCAAAATTAAACAGCATTGTCTCTGAAATGAAAGTGGGTTTCTGAAAATAGCTAGGGGGAAAAAGCTTTTCCCCCAAACCTTCTGTAAGTGTGAAGACAGCTCTCAGAAGAGTTAACATTTTTAGACAATATTGTATTTTGACAATATGTTTGTTCAAGAATCAAACCTAAGTTAATGAGTCAAATTATGATCAAGCAATGTAACCAAATACAATTCTATATGGAGAGTAGCTCAATGTGGTTGACGACCTGAAGTATAGAAATACTATGGGGAGTGTCACAGAACAGATTTTCCCAAAGGGGGTATTTTTAAATTTCCCTATGCCCGTTTAGTTTGGCTTAGCCAAAATTATACATGTACAGAAATAGTTAGATAAACAAACAAACAAACAAATAAATAAATAACCTAAACTTGGGTTTTCCAAAAAGAGGGGAGTTGAGCAGTTCCTTAATAGAAAATAGCCATTAGCCATTAGACATTTTTTTTCAATTTTTTATTAGGTATTTACTGCATTTACATTTCAAATGCTATCCCCAAGGTCCCCTATCCCCCTCCCCCTACACACCCACTCCCACTTCTTGGCTCTGGTGTTCCCCTGTAGTGGGGCATATAAAGTTTGCAAGACCAAGGGGCCTCTCTTCCCAATGATGGCTGACTATGCCATCTTCTGCTACATATGCAGCTAGAGACACGAGCTCTGG
>NC_034592.1:26656211-26700881 GCF_900095145.1 Mus pahari
AGGTTTTGGATGGTTTTGCTCAATTCCATCACCTGTTTGGCTGTGTTTTNCNGTAATTCTTTAAGGGATTTTTGTGTTTCTTCTTTAAGGACTTCTACTTGTTTAGCAGTGTTTTCCTATTCTTTAAGGCTTTCTACCTGTTTAGCAGTGTTCTCCTGTGATTCTTTAAGGGCTTCTACCTGTTTATCAGTGTTTTCCTGAAACTCTCTAAGGAATTTTAGTGTTCCCACTTTAAAGGCTTCTAGCTGTTTATCTGTGTTTTGTTGTAATTCCTTTTTAAAGTCCTCCATCATCATCATGAGAACTGTCTTTAGATCCATGTCTTGATTTTCTGGTTTGATGGTGTATCCAGGACTTGCTATGGTGGGAGAGTTTGGTTCTAATGATGCCAAGTAACCTTGGTTTCTGTTGCTTCTGTTCTTATGCCTCCTGCCATCTGATTATCTCACGTGCTTGCTGCCCTCAATATATCTGATTGGAGCCTGTCCTTCCTATAATCCCGGCTGATTCAGGACTCCTCCGAGTCCAGCTTTCTCTGTGATCCTTTGATTGTAGGCTCCTGTGAACCTGATATTCTGGGTGTGTCAGAGTTCTTGGCAGTCAAGCTCCTCTGAGACCCTNAAATACTGGTGTGACCCAGTTCCTGTTATCCTGGGATCCTGTTGTCCTAAGATCCTGGGCGTGTTACAGTGCCTGGAAGTGGTGTCTCCTTTGAGGACCTTGGAGCTGTCTGGTCCGTTTGAAACCAAGGTTTACCAGCACTGATCAAAAGGAACCCGACCCTCTGGTCAGGAAGGGCTCTGGTGTCCTTGTTCCTGTTGTCACAGGCCCTTCACAATTGGATTAGAGCAGATGCAGTGTTCTGTTCACCAGTGATCCTAAGATCGCATGCGCAGTGCTCTAGGGACTGTGGGGGTGTCTGCCGACTCCACACCCTAGGTGACCCGGTGCTGGTGCTGACCGGAAGGGACTTGTGCCCCTAGTCAGGCAGGTTTTCTGCTTCCCTAGTGCTGTCTCAGGTCCTACGCATGATTGGATTGGTGCAGATGTAATGTTATGCTCACCAGTGATCTTAAGATCGCGTTGGCAGTCCTCTAGGGACTGGGGGTGTGTCTGCCAACTCCGCACCCTATGTTCCCTGGTGCTGGGGCTGACTGGAAGGGACTTGTGCCCCCAGTCAGGCCACAGCCATTAGTCATTTTATTAAACAGTTATTTTGAGTTTTTACAACAAAGCAATGTGTAGCTATTATTATCATTGCAATAACATATGCTAGGAATCTGTTTAGGCCTTTTATAGAATTTGTTTAGTATTTATGTTTCTACAGCTAGAAAAGCCAATGACAAACTCTGAGCATAGCCCATAGTCAAATCCCATAATAGCTACCCACTGTACTGTTGTTTCCCAAAGTGAGGTCTTTAGAACTCAACCTTTCAAAGCAATCTACAGAAAGATCAAGGCTAAGTACATTAGAGAATGACTGTAATCCCCCTCTCTTGGTAAGTCACATGACACAATTGTGTATTAAAGTGTCAGAAGCCATCAAATTACAAAATGCACTATAGTTATACAAATCTCATTTTCTTCAATATAGTTGATAATTATTCCTTTGGCTTCTCTCTAAGACCAGGTTGTAGTACACTTGTTTTGCAAAGTCAACATCAAACATATATAAAGGCAAAGACACTATTGTGGGGTCTATAAAGAATGTAGTCATGTATAATAATACCTCCAGTTCCCCACCCAAATGACACTGACTAGTAGGTGGGCTCATACTCTCCTCTCTCTCAATTATAGAATCAAAAGATAGGAAAAGAGGTTGGATGAATTAAAGCAAAATTGAAGTTCCAGACTGAGTTGTCTCTAGATCTATATCCAGACAAAAAGCTAACAGGCTCCTAGAGTAGAAATAGAAAGTATTGTACCCAAGGAGGTGTGCTACATTACTAAAATGATTTAAAGCATAAATCTAGGAAATATTCATGGCAATGGACTCTAAAAGTATGGGATAACGGGGGAAGGAAAATAAAACTTGAATATGGCATGAGAGGAGTGTATGTGTTTGAGATACGTAGAGAAAGTCTTAGTAGAATTCTAGAGAT
Organism: Mus pahari; assembly: GCF_900095145.1. Lineage (NCBI taxonomy): Eukaryota > Metazoa > Chordata > Mammalia > Rodentia > Muridae > Mus > Mus pahari. The sequence continues at coordinate 26,658,314 of NC_034592.1, forward strand.
CATTTGGAGAGAAGGCAGGGGGAGCCTAACTAAGTTTGGTCACAGTATGTGGGAGCAGGGCTACATATGGCATCTTGAGGAGAAGATGTTGAACAAGAGGTCATGAGGCTCACCAGGATAGACTCTGGAAAGTGATGTAGGAAATCTGGCTAGTTTGGAGAGATTGGATCTTGCACAGAGGGGACCTCCATAATCATTCTTTTAAATTGTTTTCCTAAGATTTTTTTGTGTGTGGGGTCACTTTTTAGTAGGGGTCATTATAATGGGAATTATATATCTGTGAAGAAACATGCTATTTTGGTTTTCCATATGTGTGTGTGCATATATGTGCGCCCGTGTGTGTGTGTGTGTGTGTGTGTGTGTGTGTGTGTGTGTGTGTGTGTGTGATTTGCCCATAAGTTAGTAAGTTGGGTGAAGTTTTCTTTCTATATCTGTTGAAGTCACTTTTACCAGGAATATTTATAGTATTCAGGAGAAGGTTAATTCATAGCAGTGTTGGGATATATTTGTGGTACAGAATCCACACCAGATATTCTGATTCTCTGCTGCAATATTATGCCTTTGGAACTTTTGATCTAAGAGTTTGCAATAAAGTCTTACTAGTAGCTGGACTGGTCTTGGATCTCAGGTTCAGATAGAACAATGGTAGGGGGCAACAATCATATATGCTGCTCTATTTTGTTCTCTCACTAATTCTTTCAATATAAAACTCAAGGTTGTGCAAATTAAAAAAAAAATCAAACTATCAAATTCCCAATCTGGTCTTATATGTACTTATCAATGTAAAGACAGTAGTTTGCTCACCCAAACTAGATACACATCAAGTAATTGATCCTAGGAACCTTTGCACACTGAGTTTTAAGTGCTTTGTGTTTTGACATAGACAATTATCATGACAATCTTTCGATTTTTTACTTCTCAATGAAGTCTTTATTGTGACATGACCTCCACTTTCAATTTGAAGTTCTCAGGTTGAGTAATACATCTCTTATTCATTTTCTTACTATTAGTGTTTCATAAACTGTCACCAGATATCACATAAATTCTAACTCATTTGTTACGTGTTTTTAAATACTCCATGTACAGTGTGTTCTTGGAAATACTGAAATGCTTTGTTTAATTCATAAAGCAAGTGAACTAGAGCTTTCTGGATGTCATTGACCTTGCTTGTAACTGAACATTTGTCTGATTTTGAGATAAAGCTTTCATTTCAACCAAAACTCCTATGGTGTCTGTCTTTGTGACATTGTGTGTAAATAGTGCTACATCTCATATTTCTGACCGTGGTCCCTAGATATTTTTTAATGTCAAATAAAGTAATGGGCATGTAAATACACCCAGAGTCAGGTGGAAAAGACTGGGAATCCCAGTAAATAAATCTGTGACCAAATACTTTTCAGTAAAATTTTCAAGAACATACAATGAGAAAATTAATTTGTTTTTTACAAATGGTTTTGGAAAAAAGAGACACTAATATACAGAAAAATGAATTAGGTCCTTTTCTCACACTATATACAAACACCAAAATACATTAAGGTTGTAACTATATGTTTTGAAACTAAAATACTCAGAAATAGGTTTAATACTTTATGATCTAGGCCTTGGCAACCATTTCTTTAATGAAGAAGTCATTTATGCCACCCTCATTAATGCTTAGGTAACACTGAGGAATAAAGCATGAGATATCAGTAATAGATGGAAGTTTGAATGCAGTGATACAATTTACAGTTCTCTAGACCCAATAAAATTATTGTAATCATTCCACAACAACTGTGGTTACCTTCCTGTGGTCATTTCAACACTCAGTCTTCAAAGGGCAATAGGCCTTATACCAACTTCTAATACCAACTTCTGTATTAGTCAGGGTTCTTTAGAGTCACAGAACTTATGGGTAGTCTCTATATAGTAAAAGAATTTGTTGATGACTTACAGTCTGCAGTCCAATCCCCAGCAATGGTCAGCAGCAGCTGTGAATGGAATCTAGCAGGATCTAGCAGTTGCTCACTCCCACACGGCAAGCAGGTGAAGGAGAGTGAGCCCCTAGGCCAGATTTAAAGCACATTAGGGGAATTCTGGAGTAGATGACCTTTATCTTACTCCATCTCTAGGGACATTCCAGAACCATTACCAGGACATGGGGTTGGAAACTGTTGCCTGTGAGGTCTGGAAACTGTTGCTGAGGAAGTCTGGAAACTGCTGCTGAACCACTGCTTTTTTGCCTCAGGCCAAGTGGTAGGGCAGCTTCTGAGGCCTTGACTTACCTGGATTTACCAAGTTCTTGGAAACAGAGATTTAGGCCTCGTCTCCTGAACTGCCAATTTGAAGCCTGTCATGGAGTCAGCCTAGCCGCCTTATTTCCCTTTTCAGTTTTGAACCACATTGGATACTTGAGATGTTTCTATAGAAAGGGTATATGGGGGGGGGGTGAACTGGGAGGAGCTAGGGTTGTAATCAGAATAAAAATGAGTAAATAAATAAACAAATAAATAAATAGGTAAATAAAAACTGATTGGCACAGCTGACTCCTTGCCAGCTTGACATGCAAACATATCTGTATTAATCCAAAACCTTTTCTTTTTTATTTGTCCCTAGGATTTTACATTAAAATAATAAATAACTTCTAAAAGTCCTATGGTTTTTACAAATTTAAACATATTAAAATTTCAGTCTCTCTCTCTTTTTAAAAATTGGATATTTTATTTGTTTATACTTCAAAAGGTTACCCCTTTCCTGGTTTCCCCTCTGCAAACCCCCTATACCATCTCCCCTTACCCTGCTTCTATGAGGGTGTTCACCTACCCACCCATCCACTCCTGCCTCACTGCTCTAGCATTCCTCTACACTGGGGTATCAAGCCTTCACAGGACCAAGGGCCTCCCCTCTGATTGATGTCAGATAAGGCCCCTTCAGCTTCTTCAGTTCTTCCCTTAACTCTTCTGTTGGGGTCCCTGTACTCAGTCTGATAGGTGGCTGTGAGCATCCACATCTGTATTGGTCAGAATCTGGCATAGCCTACCAGGAGACAGCTGTATCAGGCTCCTGTCAGCAAGCACTTCTTGGCATCAGCAATAGTATGTGGGTTTAGTGTCTGCATGTGTGATGAATCCCCAGGTTGAGCAGTCTCTGGATGGCCTTTCCTTTAGGCTCTGTTCTACTCTTTGTCTCTATATTTCCTTTAGACAAAAGCAATTCTGTGTTAAAGTTTTGGAGATGGGTGGGTGGCCCCATCCCTCAACTGAGGGGCCATGCCTAACCTCTGGATATGGGCTCAACAGGTTCTGCCTCCCCTTTGTGGGGGTATTTTAGCTAATGTCATCCCTGTGGGGTTCTGGGAGGCTCTTGCTTTCCTGGCATCTGGGACTTTCTGGTTGCTACCCCTAGTTCCCCATCCCCCATTGCTACACACCTCTCAATTTCCTGACCCTCTATACATTTCCCCATCTCCTTCCATGCCTGATTCTTCCCTTCTTTTTCCTCTCCCCCTCCTCTCTGCCTCCCAAGTCCCCCCCCCCACTTCCCTTGATTATATTGTTTCCCCTTCTAAGTAGGACTGAGGCATCCACTCTTTGGTCTTCTTTCCTTTTGAGTTTCATTTGGTCTGTAAGTTGTATCATGGGTATTCCACACTTTTTGCCTAATATCCACAAATCAGTGAGTACATACCATATGTGTTCTTTTGTGACTGAGTTACCTCATTCAGGATGATAATTTCCAGATCCATTCATTTGCCTGAAAAATTTTTGAAGTCATTGTTTTTAATAGTGTTTTTAGTAGTATTATTCCACCATGTAAATGTACCACATTTTCTGTATCCATTCCTCTTTTGAGGGACATCTGGGTTGTTTCCANCTTCTAGCTATTATAAATATGGCTGCTATGAACATAGTGGAATATGTGTCTTTATTACATGTTGAAGTATCTTTTTGCTGTATTCTCAGGAGTGGTATAGCTGGGTCCTCAGGTAGTACTATGTTCACTTTTCTGAGGAAAAATCAGAATGATTTCCAGAGTGGTTGTACCAGCTTGCAACTGTACCAGAAATGGAGGAGTATTCATCTTTTTCTATATCCTCACCAGCATCTGCTGTCATCTGAGTTTTTGACCTTAGCCATTCTGACTGGTGTGAGGTGGAATCTCAGGGTCATTTTGTTTTTCATTTATCTGATAACTAAGGATGTTGAAAATTTCTTTAGGTGCTTCTTGGCCACTTGAGTTTTCTCAGTTGAGAATTCTCTGTTTAGCTCTGTTCACCAGTTTTTGATAGTGTTATTTATTTGGTTCTCTGAAGTCTAACTTTGAGTTCTTTGTAGAAAAATGCTGGGTCCTGTTTATGTATCCAGTCTGTTAGTCTATGCCTTTTTATTGGGGAATTGAGTCCATTGATGTTAAGAGATATTAAAGAATAGTGGTTGTTGCTTCTTGTTATTTGTTGTTAGAGGTAGTATTATGTGACTATTTTCTTTTGGATTTTTGGAAAGAAGATTACGTTCTTGCTTTTTCTAGGATGTAGTTTCCCTCCTTGTGATAGAGTTTTCCATCTATTATCCTTTGTAGGGTTGGATGTGTGGAAAGATATTGGGTAAATGCCAGGCCCACTCCAGTAGTGACTTGCATTACAGGTTTGGAAACCTGGAAGCAGTCCTGAGGCAAAAGAGTTTCAAGGAAACTCAGCCTTCTGGAGCCTTGGCATTCCAATAACGCATATATTCAAACCCTATCCACATGTTAGTATGGTGTATGCTCTCTTTCAGTATTATAAGTGCCTTTAAAAATTATTTTATCATAGGTGAGCCTCCACCAGTGTGAAGCCGATGAGCTTGGATTTAGTAGGATTCAGTGAGAAGGTTACCTATTCATTAACATTCAAATTTACTTCTAGTAAAGATCAGTGAAACTAATTAGGCATTACAAAGAAAAGAGCCAGAATAGCTCAGGGTTAGTCTTCAGAAGTGTTTACTGAGGACAGGGAATACACATTGGCCTGGCTAAAAGGTGGGTTTTAAATCTCCTTGAAACAGGTTTTTTCCCCGATAGACTCAAAGGAACAGCATAATTTACTGGGAATCCTTGGTGGTGGGGTTTAACTATTGACTAGCCTTGCACCTGGCTTCCTCCTTAGGCTGCCTGGTTCCCCCTGGTCTTTCGATGTATACAATCCTTTGTTTAGTGTCACTGTAACTCTTGTGGATGTGTCCCGCCTGGCTTCTCTCATTTGTTCTGTATTAAAAGTTTGATGCTCAATTTAGAAAATTACATTCAGATTCTATACACTCTCTCCTGTTGGCCTGTTTGCCATCCACCAAATCCATGCGTGCCTGCCATCAGATACCTGTTCCATGTGGATAGGACACCCCCAAAAAGGAGGTAGTCTGCAGCAGGTAAATTTGTGTTTGTCATAGAGTATCTTGGTTTCTCCATCTATGGTAATTGAGAACTTTGTTGGGTATAGTAGCCTGGGCTGGCATTTGTGTTCTAAGGGTCTGTATGACATCTGCCCAAGATCTTCGAGCTTTCATAGTCTCTGTTGAGAAGTCTGCTGTAATTCTGATAGGTCTGCTTCTTTATGTTACTTGACCTTTTTCCCTTACTGCTTTTAATATTCTTTCTTTGTTTTGTTCATTTGGTGTTTTGACTATTATGTGATGGGAGGNATTTATTTTCTGGTCCAATCTATTTGGAATTCTGTAGGTTTCTTGTATGTTTACAGGCATCTCTTTCTTTAGGTTAGGGAAGTTTTTTCTATAATTTTGTTGAAGATACTTACTAGCCCTTTAAGGTGTGAATCTTCACTCTCTTCTATACCTAGTATCCTTAGGTTTGGTCTTCTTATTGTGTACTGGATTTCCTGGGTGTCTTGTGTTTTGCATTTTCTTTGATTTTTTGTGTCAACGTTTTCTATGGTATCTTCTGTACCTGAATTTCTCTCTTCTATTTCTTGTATTCTCTTGGTGAAGGTTGCTTCTATGACTCCTGATCTCTTTCCTAGGTTTTCTATTTCCTGGGTTGTCTTCCTTTGTGATTTCTTTATAATAGTTTTTATTTCCAATTTTAGGTCCTGGATGGTTTTGTTCAATTTCTTCACCTGTTTGGTTGTGTTTTCCTATAATTCTTTAAGGGATTTTTGTGTTTCTTTTTAAAAGGCTTCTACTTGTTTACCTGTGTTTTCCTGTATTTCTTTAAGGGAGTTAATTATGTCCTTCTTAAAGTCCTCTATCATCATCATGAAATGTGATTTTTAAATCAGAGTCTGGCTTTTCCAGTGTCATTTGGTATCCAGGGCTTGCTGTGGTGGGAGAACTGGGTTCTGATAATGCCAAGTAGCCATTTTTCCCCTGTTGCTTATGTTCTTGACCTTGCCTCTTGCAATCTAGTTATTTATGGTGTTAGCTGGTCTTGCTGTCTCTGACTGTGGCTTGTCCCTCTTGTAAGCCTATGTGTCAGCACTCCCAGGAGACCAGTTCTTTCTGGGAGGAATTTGGGTATGGAGAGCTGCGGCTCAGTGTTAGCTCCAGGGCAGAGACAGAAACCAGAAACATCCTGTCCATGGCCATTCCTTGTTGTCTGTGTCCTGATGGCTCTGGGTGGGTCTCTCTTTAGCCAGGAATTTCATCAGAAGTAGTGGTCTTACCTGTACTCCCAGGTGTGTCAACACTCCTGGGTGACCAGCTCTCTCCCTGTGGGAATTGTGTATGGAGAGCTGTGTAACATGGTCAGCTCCAGGTGCAGATGGAAACCAGAAGGTAAAACTAATTTTCAAAGTGGTTGTACAAGTTTGCACTCCCACCCGTAAAGGAGGAGTGTTTTCCTTGCTCTACATCCTTACCAGCATATGCCATCATTTGAGGGATTTTTTTTTCTTTCTATCTTTCTCAGTGCGTTTATTATTTGTATAAAGAAGGGCTACATATTTTTTTGAGTTAATTTTGTATCCAGTCACTTTATTGAAGGTGTTTATCAGATGTAGGAGGTCTTTGGCAGAGTTTTCAGGGTCACTTATATATACTATCACATCATCCACAAATAGAAATATTTTGACTTCTTCTTTTCTAGTTTGTATACCCATGGTCTCCTTTAGTTGTTCTATTAGTACTCTAGCTATAACTTCAAGTAATATATATTGAGGAGATATGGAGAGAGTGGACAACCTCATCTTGCTCCTTTTTTGTTGTTGTTGATGTTGTTCTAGAGCTTTCATGTATGCTTTTAGTGGAATCACTTTAAGTTTCTCTCCATTTAATTTGAAGTTGGCTGTTGACTTTCTTTATATATTGCCTTTATTTGGTTTAGATACATTACTTGTATCCCTGATCTCTCTAAGACTTTTAACATGAAATGTTGTTGGATTTTGACAAAGACCTTTTCAGCATCTAATGAAATGAATATGTGTTTTTTTTTTTTCTTTAGTTTTCTTATATGGTGGATTATGTTGAGGGAATTTTATATATTGAATCTGCTTCCCTGGTATAAAACCTACTTGATTATCGTGGATGATTTTTTTTTAATGTGTACTTGAATTCAGTTTGTAATTATTTTGAGTACATTTGCATCAATGTTCATAAGGGGCATTGGACTGAATTTCTCGTTCATTTTGTAGTCTTTGTGTGGTTTAAGTATCAGGGTGACAGTGGCCTCATAGAATGAGTTTGGCAATGTTCCCTCTTTTTCTAATTGGTGCAATAGTTTGAGGAGTATTGGTATTAGCTCTTCTTTGAAAGTCTGGTAGAATTCTGTGCTAAAACCATCTGCACTGAGCTTTTGTTGCTTGGGAGAGTCCTAATGACCATTTCTACTTACTTAGAGGTTATAGGATCATTTGATTAGTTTACTTGATCTTGATTTAACTTTCATAAGTTGTATCTATCTAGGAAATCAACCATTTAATTTAGATCTTCCAATTTTCTGGAGTACAGGCTTTTGAAGTAAGACCTAATGATTTTTTGAATTTCCTCAGTGTCTGTTGTTATATCCTCCTTTTCATTTCTGATTTTATTAATTTGGATACTGTCTCTCTGTCTTTTGGTTATTTGGTTAAGGCTTTGTCTATCTTGTTGATTTCCTAAAGAATCAGCCTTAGTTTTGTTGGTTGTTTGTATTGCTTTCTTTGTTTTTAATTGATTAATTTCAATCATGAGGTTGATTATTTCCTGCCATCTACTCCTCTTGTGTCTGTTTGCTTCTTTTTGTTCTAGAGCTTTCATGTATACTATTAAGTTGCTAGTGTGAGATCTCTCCTTTTTTTTTTAAATGAAGGCACTTAATGCTATGGACTTTTTTTCTTGGAACTGCTTTCATTGTGTCCTATAAGGTTGAGTAGGTTGGGACTCATTTTCAATGATTTCTGGAAAATCTTTGTTTTTCTTCTTTATTTCTTCTTGACTCTGTTGTCACTGAGTAGAGAGTTGTTCAGGTTCCATGATTTTGTAAGATTTCTGTTGTTTCTGTTGTTGTTCAAGTCCAGCTTTAATTCATGGTGAGCTGATAATATGCAAGGTGTTATTTCAATTTTCTTGTATCTGTTGAGGCTTGCTTTGTGATGCATGTATGGTTAATTTTTGAAAAGGATGTATGGAGTGCTGAGGAGAAAATATTTTCTATTGTGTTTGAGTGAAATGTTCTGTAGATGTCTGTTAGGTCTATTTTATTCATAATACCTGTTAGTTTCATGATCTCTCTTTTTCAATGACCATTCCATTGGTGAGAATGTGGAATTGAAGTCTCCCACTATTAATGTGTGGGGTTCAATGTGTTATTTAAGTTACAGTAATGTTTCTTTTTATAAATGTGGGTGACATTGTATTTGGGGTATAGATGGTCAGAATTAAGAAATTATTTTGGGGACTTTTCCTTTGATGAATATTATGTGTCCTTTCCCATCTTATTTCATTATTTTTGGTTGAAAGTTTATTTTATAAGATGGTAGAATGGCTATTCCAGATTGTTTCTTGGGTCTCTTTGCTTGGAAACCTTTTCCAGCCTTTTGTTCTAAGGTAGTGTCTATCTTTGTTTCTAAGGTGTGTTTCTTATATGTAGCAGAATAATGGATCTTGTTTACACATCCACTCTTTTAGCCTGTGTTTTTTATTAGTAGATAGAGTCCATAAATTTTGAGAAATATTAATGACCAATGATTGTTAGTTCCCGTAATTTTGATGTTCGTGGTATTAGTATTTCTGTGTGTTTTCTTTTAGTTTTTTCATGGAATATATTTATTTCTCCACCTATGGTTATTGAAAGTTTTGCTGGGTACAGTAGTCTGGGCTAACATCTATGGTCTATTAGTATCTTCAGTACATTTGGTTGTCTCTGGTGTTGGCTTGCCTGGTGGTTTCTGGTGGTAGTAGCCTTCTAAAAGTGCAGATAGAGCTAGGAGTCCCTAGTTTCTGAAGTCCTCTGTTTGTCCTGGGTACTAGCAGGGCTACAGGGAAGTAGGCAAAGCAGGTTGTTTAGGGTAGCAACAGGCCTCTAGGGAGGTAAGCAGGGCTGTGGTCCATGGAGTGGAGTGCAGATCCAGAATTGCAGGTAGAAGTGTAGACTGGAAAATGAAGCACAGAGTAGATAAGGAAGATCTCATGGCTGCTGGGTCTTCTAGGGACCCAGCAGGCAGGAGATTTCAGGGATGTAGTCAGAGGTGTAGCTTGCTCTGGAAATGGTGCACATATCCAGGATTTGACATCTCACTTCTGACCATGCATTCACCAAGAACAAGGGCATCAAAATTTGTAAAATGAATACTCTGACAGCTCAAATCACATATTGACTCTTGCCCACAAATAGTGAGAGACTTCAATAAAGTAAACAAACTGAAAGACAAAATCCACATGTTTTTGTCTCACTATATGCAGCAAAAGCTTTAACACATTCTAACATCCATTAATGATAAAAGTCTTGAAAAGATTAGGAGTACAAGGCACATAACTCAACATAATAAAGGCAGTTGACCACTATCCATGAGTTACCAAAAACTGAAATGATGAGAAACTCTAAGCAATTCCACTAAAATCAGGAACAAGATAAGATTGCTCACTCTTTCCATACCTTTTCAGTAGAGTACTTGAAACAATAAGAAAACTGAAGGAACAAAAAGTATCTAAAGCAATAGGTCAAAGGAAATCAAAGGAATAAAATTTAGAAAGGGAGAAGTCAAAGTTCTTTACTTGCAGATGATATGATAGTAACATATATACGTGACCCAAAATATTTCACCAGGAAAGCTTCCAGGAATCTCTTAGTACCAGGCATCAATTATAATCAATTGAGTTCTTGACCAGAGGGGTCTCATGGAACTTTCAACAAACTAGGCTATTGTCGAGACTGTAGGTTATTTCCCATAAATAGACAGAAAAACCCCATTGCTTGTCAATGTAATCCATGGGGAGTCTTCTATTCCAATTTTTCTCCCAAATAACTGCTGCAGACAATTTTAGCTCCCAAATAAAGACACAGAGACTAGGTATTCTTATTAAGAAGCTACAAGCATTAATAGGTGGGAACTTTCTGATAAATTCTAAACCAACTTGGCTGCTACTACCCAGTCAAATCATCCTTTACCTGCATCTGAGTCTTGCTTTGGCGTGCTCTGGTCCCTTTGTGCCCTCCTGGCTGCTTTTCCATCATTATTTCATAGTAAATCCTCCTGGTCCATCTGCATGGTCTCTCCATACCTTCTCTCATGGTCCTTCGCTTCTCTCTTGTCTCCTTTTTGAAACCTTGTCATTGAGATTGGAAATCTTGCCCTATTCTCTTCTGTCCAGCTAATTGGCTGATCAGCCCTTTATTAATCAGGCAAAATAATGGAAAACAATTTTGATATAACATTGAAACCAGAGATTCTTGACCATGCCATAATTTTGACCGCATCCAAATATCTGGGGATAGAAATCAACATCTGAATACACAGTGCCCCAAACCATCTCCCCAAATTGCTGAAGACAACATCTATATTGAACATGAAGATGTTGAGATGGTGCCTATATAGATACTTGTTTTAGTGTATTTTGTATAGGAAAATACATGCTATCAAGAGAGAAACAAACGCCAGCACAGTCACAAACCCTTTGCCTACAATGCTGTACTACCTTAAAGATATGGTAGGGAAATAATGGCACAAAATGTGTTTAAATGTCAAACCAGTAAATGATTTGACATAAGTCCTACTTTGCAGGATTTAACTCATACCTGACACTGTTTGGTTGACCAAGAATCAGAGACTACATTGGCCAGGGAACAGGGTAAAATGAAAGAATAGAGGTATAACTGAAGAAGTTTGCAGCCTCATAGGAGGAACAACAATACGAACCACCCAGTACTTCCAGAGCTCCCAGGGAATAAACCACCAAGAAAAGAGTACACATGGAGGGACCCATGGCTCCAGCCACATATGTCATAAAGGATGGTCTTGTCAGACATCAATGAGAGGAGAAGCTCTAGATCTGGTGAAGGCTAGATGCCACGGTGTAGGGGGATGCCAGGACAAGGAAGCAGGAGTGGGTGGGTTGGTGAGCAGGGGAAGAGGGGATGGGATAGAGGGTTTTTGGAGGGCAAATGAGGAAAGGGGATAACATTTCAAATGTAAGTGAAAAATATATAATGAAAAGTAAATAAAAAATAAAAGTCAGATTTTACATTACAAAAATTTATATTAAGAGGCAAAATTAGTAGTATAAAAATTAAGATAAATTATATATATAGTAATAAAATGACTCCATATTGTTTTATACTCATAGATGAGTATCTTGGTCAGCCATCATTGAAGAAACTTTTTCTTATTGCAGACAGGAACTAATATACAAACACACAGGCAGACATTATAGAGTGAGAGACCTTGGGACACTCAGCCTTAAGTGGGATGTCTCCATCAAATTCCTTCCTTTAGAAATCAGAGAACTTCATGAAAGAAGAGATAGAAAGAGTGTAAGAACCAGAAGGAAAGGACCAAGAAAACAAAGCCTTCAAACCAATTACGAGCAAATCTCTTATGGACTCAGAGACACTGAAGTAGCAAGCACAGGGACTTACATGGGTCTGCACCTGGTTCTGTGCTCTTAATTTGTGGTTTCCAGTTTACCTTGTATATGGGATTCCTGAGTCTGGAAATGAGTAGGTCTCTGATTCTTGTGCCTTCTCTTTGGCTCTTTCCCTTCTGTTGGTTTGTCATGTTCAATTTTAGTGTGTCAATTTTTGTTTTATTGTATATTTTTATCTTAAAAATGAATGAGCTAGTGAATTAATGAATTAGTGAGTGAATGAATGAAGAAAAATTTAGATAGAATGGTAAAAGTTAACCATTGAACTGTCAGATATACCTTCTGGGGAAGGGAAACATCAGTTTTCTACAATCAAGTGACACACCAAGTATATCAATCACTCTGGGGAAGACCTATATTCAAGAGTAGTTGACCAACATAATAGACTCCATACATTTGTGTGTGTGGTGTGCTTTTATTTGGTTAGAGTTTGGTGTTTTTTCTTTTTTTCATTTTTCTTTTTGGGTGGTGTTTTATTTTATTTTCCTGTTTTATAGGGTGTGTTGTTGTATATTTTTTTTGAGAAATAGTTAAAAGTTATGTTGAGAGGAAGAGGAGAAGGACATGGAAGGATCTGGGGGAGGGGAAGAATAATATCAACATATATTTAACACAAACATTGCTTTAAATAACAATAAAACAGTAAAAAGAATAAGCAAACACAAAAGACAGTGAAAATTAGTATTTTTATGACAGCAATCACTTTGTTATGCTGATACACCTCCCACGGAAGTAAGTTGACTGATTAAGAGAAAGCAGAGAACACGAGATTGTTATTAAAGTACTGTACCATGACACTGAGTAAGAGTGGCGTAGGGGAGCTCAGCATAAGCATCTGTGACTGAAGCAATATACAGTGGCATTTCTGGAAAACACAAGCTCTTGTGACAAAAATACTCCACAATGGCATATCTGTAATACTCAGTGTATTTCCACTATGGCAAAATCTAGATCCTGTTTTCAATGAAGCTGACTGGTTTACTTGCACAACTCCAAAGTTACTCAGATCCAAACAAGACTGCATTTGTTCCTAGGTAAGGTGGGCTTGTTAAGAATATAGTGAACACAGTAGTACTTTTACAACAATAGATCTTTGATATACTAACGCAACGAACAGAGAAGTAAAGAGAAGTGGTGGTTGATTTAGGAGAAAGCAGAGGACATGTATTTGTAATTATAGTACTGCACATGGACATTAACTTTAGAAAACCCAATCACAAGTGACCTATTTCCAAAAAATTGTAGTTCTCCTATAGTGTAAACTAATTAAAATTAACAACACTGAAAATTTACTGCTACAACTCTGAAGTTTCTTGTATCAGAAGAGCAAGACAGTTGTTCTAAGGTAAAGCAGGTTAAGTTAACACAGTGAAAACTCTAACACTTTGACAGCAGTAAGAAATTTTTAATAGCAATGAACCTCACAGAGCCATACTGGAACAGAAGTAATGATTGATTTATAAGAAACAAGAGCACATGAAGACACAGAAGCACTATACAGTTTCCTTTTTCAAAAACATATGTGCAAGAGAATATACATAATGCAGTATCATACTGGCATAATAATAATAATAATAATAATAATAATAATAATAATAATAATAATAATAATAATATAGCTCATTTGTAGCATTATCCACATACCATCTACATTGGAGCAGATGGGTTTAGTCATACTACCCTGGATTTGCTTGTACCAAGATAGCAATTCATATGTTTCTAGGTACAGGGAGTTTCCTAAGAACACAGTGAAAATGATAGTAGTTTTACAACAATAAGCACTCTTCTATAGCAATAGACCTTGCAGAGATGTCCTGAAACATAAGTGTTGATTTATTAAAGAAGAAACCAGAGCACTTGAGATTACACTGAAGCAGTACACAGTGCCATCTTTGGAAAAGAGACACATAAATGATTAAAATACTGTACAGTGTCATTTTCCCAAAAACCAATGTACTTCTCCTGCAGGGAAAACTAAATCCTACTTACAACAAAGTTATCACTTTTATGCCTAAAACTCTGATGTTACTTGCCTCAGAACAGCAGGGCATACAGTACTAGGCGATGCTGGATTGTTCAGAACAAAATTAATATAGGAGTCCTTTCACAGCAGTGAGAACCTTGATATATCAGTTCACCTCACTGGCATGTAGTGTAATAGAAGTGGTGATTGATTTACAAGAAAGAAGAGCATAATAGCATATTATTGTAGCATTGTACCAGGACTCTGATTTAACATGAATGGAAGAGAAGTATTCAGCAAAAACATGTGTAACTGAAATAGCACACAGTACTATCTTTGGAAAACATGCACAGAAATGACAACAACATAGCACAATGTCCTATTTGCAAAAGCCAATGTACTTCTATTGCAATAAAATCTAAATCAACTGTACAATGAAGGGGGAAAGTTTACTCATGCAATTTTGAAGTTGCCTGCATCAGAGCAGTAGTGTGAACAATCCTAGGCTAAGTGGATTTAAGAACAAAGTGAACGCTTCCATCACAGAAGCAGTTAGATTAACTGTAGATCTTCATCTCTCCTTTTTTTTTATTAGATGTTTTCTTCATTTACATTTCAAATGTTATCCCCTTTCCTAGTTTCCTCTTTGAAAATCCCCTATACTGTCCCCCCTCCCCCTACTCCCCAACTCACCCACTTCTACTTGGCCCTGGCATTCCCCTATACTGGGGCCTAGAATCTTCACAAGACCAAGGGCCTCTCCTCCCACTGATGGCCAACTAGGCCATCCTCTGCTACTTATGCAGCTAGAGACATGAGCTCTGGGGATACTGGTTAGTTCATATTGTTGTTTCTCCCATAGGGCTGCAGAACCCTTCAGCTCCTTGGGTACTTTCTCTAGCTCCTTCATTGGGGACATCTCTCCTTCTGCTCCTCCAAATATAATCTCCCAGTCTCATCCCCAGCTCTGCCACAGAATACCTGCTGCAGCCTCCCTTCCCCACTTCCTCCATCTCCACTGCACCTCAGAAATACTTTCCTCNCNAACTCACTGTCTGAACACCTTGCTCTATCTCAGCCCCAAACTCTAGCAGGCCTTCTCTGGGAACCGACTGGCACATCTGCAGGAGAAGCAGGCATGCTGGCCTAGGATCTTCACCTCTCCTGTCATTTCTCTAGATCCAATCCCTCAATCTATTCCTCAGCTCTGCAGAAGAACACCTGTGGCAGTTTCCGCCACCCCATCTCTAATGGATCTCACAGATCATCCCCTCTTAAAGGTCCTCCACCACTTGTTTTATCTCAGCTCCCAACTGGAGCAGATATTTCCTGGGAACCCATAGGCCACTCTGGATACAGATCTTTGTATTTCCCTCAGTTCCTTCAAATCCAATCCCCAAGTCTCATTTCTAGCTCTGCAGCAGACTTCCTACTGAGGCCTCCCCTTTCCTGCTATCCCCTACTCCAGTGTACTACATAGATGTAATATCTTGTAAAGTGTACCTCCTAGCATTGGTTGATTTATCCCAGTTCTCCATCACAGCAGGCCCATAATCTGCTAACTCACAGGCCACTCCAGTTAGGCTAACTGCTCACTGTCACTTCTCTGTCTGCTCTTCCAAATGAAATGCTCCCAGTCTTATTCCCAGCTCCAAATTAGCAAGTATTCTGCTGTGTCCCCTCCTTACCTTCTGCCCCAATAGCCAGGGGACTAACTTAGAAGATCCTGGTGGGATGCCTGCTTTTCTCCCTCTTGTACTGCCCCCAGCCCTTCCCTATTCTTAAGTTCTAGGTCCTAATACCCTAAAACAACTTTTAACTGTAAAGTTTAGTGCCCACACCCATCAGGACTCCCAGAAAAATTTCCTATAGACAATACATAGCCACCATAGTCTCCAAACTTCCAGAAAGGAAACAAAAAAACAAGGAAGAAAATATCCACCCAACAAAGACAAAGCCAGATACGAGCACTTAGAATTACACTCTTCCCATTCCCAGATGTCCAGAAACAAGCTTACAAGCACAGTCAGCACCAATCAGAGCAATATGTCTCTACTACTGTCCAGCAACCCCACCCCAGTAGGCCTTTAATACTACAACACAGCTGAAAACAAGGAAAAGACCATAGTATTGGCTTTATGAATATGATAGAGGTATTTAAAGAGAAAACTAATAAACCCCTTAAAGAAATTTATGAATACGCCAACAAACATTTGAAGAAAAAGAATCATATGATTCAGGACCTGAAAGTAGAAATAGAATTAACCAAGAAAACACCAACTGAAGAAAATGTGGAACTTAAAAATTTAGGAACTCCAACAGGCACCACAGAGTCAAGCTTCATTAACAGAATACAGCAGATAGAAAGATTTTCATGCATTGAATACAAAATAGATGTTTGTCAAAGAAATCATAAATATTAATGTTAAAATGTTAGATGTTGAAAAAACATTGTGTTAGTATTATAGTCATATCCTCACACCTACAGAGTATTTAGTTAACTGACTGAGATAGTTCTCAGCCTAGATTATGAAGATGTTTTTCATAACTGATACAAAGGATCTAACTATTAACCTAACCACATATTCTCAGAAGGAAGTATATTGGGGGAATATACTATTTTTTTGTTTCTATTTTTGTAAATGTATTTGTAGTTGCCTTGCTAGAACCAGCTCTGTCTCTGTTGTAAAATTATTATTATTATTCAATTTCAAACATACTAGATATCAGTAAAATATCCAGATTTCATTATAGTCTCTCGAATATGGAATATAGAAGTGTCTTTACAATGTTGATTTATACTATATTGTTCAGTAGTTTATTTAAAGGATTTTAAGGTTTTAAGTATTTTAGTGACTATCTTACACTTCTACACATTTTACATGGTCTGAATATAAAAACTTTTAATTGTTGATGGATGGAAGACATCATGAAACTAGAGATATTGCTCACACAGAGAATATTGATTTGAAGCCAGGTGAAAAATGCTTCCCTTTAAAAAGCCCGTGTCAATTAATTATGAAGTCTAAGATACAAAAGTACCTTGATTAACAAGTGAAATGAATGTGAATTGTGGCATCCATATAGAACAATTGCTATGTAGGAGATGGTTTCTTTGTGAAGGTTTTGATAGCCTTTGCTGCCATGTCTGATATAAAACTCAGAGGCAATATTCCTGTAAAACACAATTGCTTCAAAAAATCCGGTTGCTCATATATCCACATGGGAGGGATGTCAAAGGTTATAATGCCCTAATTCATCATATTTTACCACCAATGTAAGAAGTGTTATATAGCTGTGGGTCAGCCAGTAATCTGGTTATCATGAGGTTAATCAATGACTGAATATAGCATAGGTCCTTGAGCATCTGTGGAAGGCCACTTGATCTATCTGACAAAACTATGCATGGAAAGTGGTCAGTTAATGAGAGAAGAGCAGGAGCAGTCACTGTTTATATGTGATGAGTTGATCCAGTCATCATACTCATTTTGGACCAAAACATGGCCACACTGAAGCTTCCATTAGTAGTAAGCCTGATGTTCTAAGACTCCATCATGGATCACTGGATTTCCCAGGTTCCTGTCCTATATCAGGGGTTTGTTTCTAAAATAGTTGGGCCTGGAGACTTGCAATTCTTACCTCTAATGAGGGAAGGTAGATGTCCTAAATCCCAGGCACCCTCGTCCAGTCTTCTTTCCATGTATTCATACGATCAGCATGCCTTTTTGTTAGGTTATACGTGTTCTTTCAATTTGTCTTAATCTGTTGGGTCTGGAGGTAGATCAACTCACAACACAACTTTGTTCTCCAAAAAAAAAAAAAAATAGTGTTTAGCTAGGGGATACAGTTAGATACTGTGCAAAAGGAGCTGAAAAGCCTTTCCAATAAGTTGAGACAGGAGAATGGGAAGTATGCAATGGACTGAGGATGCTATATCAGTAGGGAAGGAGTAGCACATGAAAAATATTCAAGAGGGTAGCAATTTGAAAGCATGCACATGTGATATGAAATTTAAAATTTTAGAGCTTTAACTCAGAAGACCTTGGTGGGTTCTTAAAGAGTGGTCTATTCTACCTAGAGGTATTAGATCTATAAACTATAATGGAAGAAAGTGAAAATACATCAGAAGGAGTATTTTCAAGTGGAAATGTGACTTGGAGTCATAAAACTAACTGACATAATGAAGCAACAGAGGACACTTTGTTTCACATTGTTACTTGGATGTGCCACCAAAATGGGCACCAGTGCTGTTGAAGTGCTGGTGCTGTTGAAGACCTGGGCTCAGAGGAAAAATGCAGAGTTCCATTTATAAACCAGAAAGGGAGTGCTGATCATCTAAAACAAATGTGAGGCACTTATCTTCATTAATGTGATAATTAGAGTTTGAAAACAACCCTAAATTTTGTACATAAGAAAATCTATAAGCCATGAATTTTGTTCTGCTTAATCATTTTAGTCAATATTTGTGAATATTGAGAATTGTACAAGAAACTATGAGCAACATTTTAAAGTCATCCTTCAGGAAACAAAAACAAGTTGTATTCAGAATACATCATTTCTAGGCCTACTGTTTGACTGGAAAAATGAAATTCAATAAAGTCTAACCAACATTTGTTGGTAACTATTTCAGAGACATTTGCAAAGGAAGGCAACTACTTTATACTAAAAGAATAAAACTTTTCTCTGATTCTTCTAATGTATGAAATATTAATAAAATGACAGAGGTTTACTATATGGCTGCATTTTGTTTGAGTTTGGTTTATGCTGAAAGCATTTTGTGGGAGAAGAGGAGGGAAGATGGGAAGGTTCACTTCTGTCCCCTCACATAGATTGCTCACACAGAGAATATTGATTTAACTCCAGGTGAAAAATGCTTCTTTTAAAAGGCCATTGTCAATTAATAATGAAGTCTAAGATACAAAAGTGTCATGATTAACAAGTAAAATACTTGTAAACTATGACATCTACATGGAAAAACGGCAATGCAGGAGACAGCTACTTTGTGAAGGTTTTGACAGTCTTCCCTGCCATGTTTGACATAAAACTCAGAGGCATTATTTCTGTAAAACACAATTGCTCCAAAGATCCAGTTGCTCATATGTCCACATGGAAGGAAGGTCAAGGGTTATAATGTCCTAAGTCATCACATTTTACTACCAATGGAAGAAGTGCTATGTAGCTGTGAGTCAGCCAGTAATCTTGCTACGATGAAGTTAATCAATGACTGCATATAGCATAGGTCCATGAGCATCTAATCTCTGTGGAAGGCCTCTTGATCTATCTGAAAAAACTATGCATAGACTGTGGCTAGGTAATCTGGGGAGATGTCACCACAGCATAAGTAGCTTTTTATTCTCTTCCTGTGCATCTCTGCTGAACAAAGGGTTGATCTTGCTGAAAGTCAAAACCATAGATTAACAGTATCTAAGATGAGTACCTAAGTTAGAACACCTTAATCATTTAATCAAAATGGAAAAAATAAATCAAGCAGCATCACCACAGGAGTCAGACGATACCTCACCACACAAAGGCACCTATTTTGTCTTTCTTTTCATTTGTGGTACATCTTAGAAGTAGTACACTGTCACATAAAATATCTGCAAATTAGCCTTTTATTTTCATCTTAAACATTTTGCTTGAAAGTTGTGTTTTAGCTATATTTAAAGTTAGCTAAAGTAGTAATAATTTGTCTAATTTAAAACTCTGATTTAGACTTCCAACCAAGAGATATTTTCTTCCCTAAATATTATGAAAAGAGCAGTAATTAAGAATCTATATATGGACAAATTTGGTTTGCTATTTAGACATCATCTACTTGTAATCCATTGCTCCATGGTAAGACAGATAGATACATTTCCTGTGCTTGCTCTGAACTTGTGTAGTTGCAGAAAAACAAATACCTAAATCTCTTTGGACCACGAAGTCAGACTATGTAATAATAAAAACATTTTGTCAAGAGAGAAATATCTGCTTCTGGCACAATCATATCAGTGGTTTTCTTTTAACTCAGGTATTGCAGAGGAAGTTGTTTGGGCATTCACCTTCTACAAAATGCTCAGTGCTATGCTACTCCCAAGCCAAATTTGAAATGAGGCCAGTCTGCTCTTCAGATTAGGGCAGTGATAAATATTAAAGCAACAGTAAGGACTATGTTATGCAACCCCATTTAATGTTGGATGAACAAGTGAAACTCAGGAGAAAATGCCCTAAAAAGCTGCACAAGTGTCTATGTAGTCTTATCTATCTTGAACACCTATTTCAAGTTCATAGAGCTTGCATGGGTGCTGTCATTTCATCTGATTTGGCATCTTGCCATATTCTGTTACAAATTCTTTACAGCTTTATGTAAATAAATTTATTTATTTATTTATATCTATGTATTTGTGTATAAGTATTTTGCTCGTGCAGATGTGGAGATCAGAAAGCACCTATCATGAGTTGGTTCTATCCTTCTACATTTTGACCCCCAAGAATTGAACTTAGGTTGTCAGGCTTGAGAGCAAGCAGCTTGATCTACTGAGTCATCTCATCAGTCTTTACTATGACTTCTTAAAGCATTTTAGTAATAAGATAGTATTGAAGATAGAATGTGCATAATAAAAATTCTGGAAAAAATGGATTATACCTTGAGTGTCAGTCAGTGTTCATTTATACTCCAAACATCTGCATGTTAGGGATAGAAAGAACATTGATATCTGAGAAAAGGGTTCTCATCTGTGGAATTAAAAAATATGGTCATTGGCTATACTATCAAAGTTGTTTTTACCTTGAGAGAAGGGAGAATCTACCATGGACTCTGGAGAAACATTATATCCTAAGACTCTGAGCCAGGAAAAGAGTATTCAATAACAATCAGAAGCCACATCTCAGAGTAGTCAGCATGGGAAAAGGGTTTCACGATTTTAAAGATTTATTTATATTTGAATGTGTGTATTTGTCAGTGTCTCTCTGTGTGTGTCTATGTGCATATACACCACATTTGTGCAGATGCCCATCAAGTCTGGAAGAGAGGATCAAGTCCTCAGGATTTGTAAGCAAGTGTGTGCTATACAGGATGTGTGATAAGACCTGAACTCATGGCCAATGGAAAGGCAGCAAGGACTCTTACATTTCTCTAGACATAAGAGTTTCACAATTTGATTGTTTTGTTTGGATTTGTTTTTACCAAAGGATAAATGTAAAAACAAGTACTTATTTACTAAACCAGTTTCTTCTGTTATTGTGAGTGGGAATGAAAACCAGGACCATGTTGGAATAGTCTCAGCAAGACTGAGGCTGAGACAAGTATACTGCAAACAATTAGACTTTTTGAACGTTTATGAGAAACAAATTATACCGGCAGTTTCCAGGAAGAAACAAATGTAGTTGCCAAGATACAATTATATTTGCCAGTTATACAGGGTATACAATATTAGCTCAAAGGCTAATTGTTCTTCCAAATTTCTATATGCTTCATTGGCTTCTAGGGAATGAAGGAGCCTGAATACTCTACTTCCTAGTGGAATGCTTTGGTTTCTCAGGCACTGGAAGGTACACAATATCTCAGGAGTCATTACTCTAGCCTGAAGAATCTATGACACATGCCTCTCAAGGTAGTTAGATTAGGACTGCTCTACTCCAACTCCGATGCCAGTAAACATCATTGTCAAATACAAACATCTTCAAATAATCAACTTGTAAATGTCTATAAGATTTAGCATGTAAATGTAACTCAAGTAGTGAAGTTGGGAGCCCAGGTCACAGTGAGATCAGCTACAAAGAAGTTCTGAGAAAGTGGCAATATCTGATAGTTTCCTCTGAAAACAAAATTAGCAATAATGAGCCAGGGCAGCTAGAGAAAAATGTAGCTCAGGGAAAGTTTCTTCTGCGAGTGTAAAAAGGTCTGGGTACACATGCTGGGTTTAGACTTTATCTTTTCTTCTTGGGAATTGTGGCTTTTTTCCCTAAGAACTAGAATGGATAATTTTATTTTTAAAACAGTGAATAACAAAATGAGGGTGATTAATGAGAAAGACTGAGGGAAAAGTAATTCATAAATCCACCTGACAGCCATGCCAAAATATTAAGCAGTACATTGGTCCTGATGCCTTTGTGAGTAGCTTTGACTCTCCTTGCAGTTGCCACAGATGAGAATACTTCCCATTCCAATCATAAGCTGTGACAACTCAGCTCTGACAGATTCATTCGGGTTCTCTTTTGCAAAAGAACTCTGCTGAAGAAAGACATTTACCAATAGAAAGTTGTCAAAACAACACTGAATGATTGAGGTTAAAACATAAATTACATCTCTTTCACCCAAGTCACTCACCTTACACTGATTCCTGCCAGAGTTAATGGCCATTCTGAATGACCTCAAGATAATATGCTAGTCAAAAGTTTTGTATAAATTTCCCTTGGTTACTCTAAGTCAGAGGTTGTCAAGTTTCCTAATGCTACAATCCTTTAATACAGTTCTCCATGTTGTGGTGACCCCAATCATAAAATTATTTCATTAATACTTTTTAACTGAAACTTTGCTACTGTTATATTTGTAATGTAAATACTGGATATGAAAGATTTCTGATATGTGATCTACCACAGGTTCATAACCCACAGGTTGAGAACAGTTACTCCAAGGAAATGAAGCACAGTTCCTTTTTTTCAAGATTGTTTTACCAATCTTGGAATTTTTATGTTTCCAAATGAAGATGAATATTGTTCTTTTGAGGTACGTGAATAATTGTGTTGAATTTTGGTGAGGATTACATCGAATCTGTAGACTGCTTTTGGTAGGATGTCCATTTTTACTGCCAATCCTACTGATCCATGAGCATAGGAAATCTGTCCAACATTTGATCTTTTTCAATTACTTTCTTCAAAAACTTGAAATTTTTGTCATACAAGTCTTCCATTTGATTTGTTAGAATTACCTCCAAGATATTTTACATTGTTTGAGGCTATTTTGAAATTTGGTGTTCTGTTTTTTTGTTTTTTTTTTTTAATTTCTCAGTCTGCCATTTGTATACAGGAAGACTACTGGATTTTATGAATTAATTTTGTATCCAGCTACTTTTCTTGAAGAAATTCCCTGGTGGAATTTTTAGGGTAATTTATATGAATTATTATATATCCTTTATTTCCTTCAATTGTCTTATTGCTCTATCTAAGACTTCAAGTTCTCTATTGAATAGGATATGTAGAGAGGGGACAAACTTGTCTTGTTCCTGATGTTAGTGGAATTGCTATAAACTGTCTTTATTATATTGATGTATGTACTTTGTATTCCTAATATCTCCTTAGTTTTTATCATGAAGGAATATTGGATTTTGCCAAGAACTTTTCTGCTTCTAATGAGATGATCATTAGTCCTTCAGTTTGTTTATATGGTAGAACATTTATTAATTTTCATATATTGCACTATCCCTGCAACTCTGGGAAGAAGGCTACTTGATCATAGTGGAAAAATCTTTTTTATGTAGTCTTGAATTCAGTTTGCAAATATTTTATTGAGGTTTTTTTTTTGCATGAATGTTCATAAGGGAAATTTGTGCTTCTCTTTCTTTGTAGGTCATTATGTGGTTTGGGCATCAGGGGAATGATTAACATAAAATGAATTGGGCAATGTTTCTTCTGTTTATATTTTATAGAATAATTAAAAGAACATTGTTATAAACTCTTCAAAAATCTGGTGTAATTCTGTAACAAAATCATTTGACACTAGGCTTTTATTGGTTGGGAGATTTTTTTTTAAAAAAGATTTATATATTATATTTAAGTGAGTACACTGTAGCTGATTTTAGACATACCAGAAGAGTGCATCAGATCCCATTACAGATGGTTGTGAGCCACTATGTGGTTGCTGGGAATTGAACTAGGGACCTTTAGAAGAACAGTCAGTGCTCTTAACTGCTGAGACATCTCTCCAGCCCCTCTGCCTCCCCTTTTTTTCAAGACAGGGTTTCTCTGTGTAGCTGTCCTGGCCCATGGGATAAGTTATTCCATGGTCCTCAGAACGTTGGGCAGCTTATCTCGAAGCCCCAGTCCTCCTCACAGCTCAAGGTGGCAGCTTGGGACAGCTCCAGAAGGCTGGAAACTCCTTTAACAGTCCTTGATGTTTGTTTAGGGCTGGAATCTTGCTGATTCCCATGAAACAGCCTTGAGGGGAAAGGGGTGATTAGCTCTTAACAAAGAACTATATGGCTCTCAGCAGCAAGTTGTAAAAATGCCTGGGTTTTCTCAACCTGGTCTCCAACATCTCCCCCTTTTCAGTTTATTAAAAATTGGGGGTGGCTATGAAAAGAGGGTCAGTGAAGCACCTTGTCTTAGGCCATGAGGCTTGTATCTGTGTTCAGCACCCAGTAACTAGGCCTTTCTAGGTCCTAGGTGGGCAAGGGCCCTGTGTTAGGCTATGCGATCTGCAGCGGAGTCACAATATTCCCATCTTTGAATCATCCTTGCAGCCAAAGGGGTGTGCACCTGACTCAAGGCACCTCAATATTCCAGTCATAGGTCACTTCACAGCTTATGGCCCTCAGCCACTATTAGGAGCCAGGGAGTCACCCTCCCTTCTAGTAATGGCATCTCCACAGCCTATGGAACCAAGAGGGCTCCACATCTGCAGCAAGGGTGGAGCACGGAAGGCCACCAGCTTCTCTCTCTGCACTGGTGGAAGAGAGGTCTTCAGTGGAGTCTCGAGTGTTCACCCAATGGTAGTGGACTGCAACAGGCTTTAAGGCAGCATCAATCTGAGATTTAACAAAACTGGTTAATCTTTTAAAAGCCCAAGGGCCAAATGACAAAAGCAGCAGAATGCCCAAGAAAGGTCCCAGAATGGTGGGAAGCAAAGTGGAAAGCCATGGAGAAGTAGAAAACCAATTTTGATACCAGGATTCTTGCATCTCCCTATTACGCATTCTTTCCTCCAAGCTAGTTCTGACCTTTTCTATACTATCCTGAACTAGGGCAGTCTTATCAGTGTAAAAGCAACATTCTTCTTTAAGGGCTGCATAGAGTCCTCCTTCCTGTAAGAATACCAAATCAAGGCCTCTTCTATTCTGCAAAACTACTTCAGACAGGGAGACTAAGGAATCTTTTAAATATTTCAGGCCTCTTTGTATCTCTCGAATGTCTCTGTTCACTGCATGGTTAAGCTGGGCAAGCTGTGCAGACTGTTGTTGGGAGGAGATTAGGGAAGCAATTCCCATTCCCGAGCCTGCAGCACTCACACCAAGGATCACTGCTAAGGTTACTGCAGTAATTGGCTCTCTCTTAGAGCNGGGCAGGTTGGTGCCTTTATCCCAGATCTGGAGTAAATCTTCTGCAGGATGTATTGTCAACTTTGGGAAAATTTGAACCAGGACACAGTAATCTCTGTTAGCTAAAAATGTCTGGGTGATCACATAAGTAGTAAGCCCACTAGAACATGCCAAATAAGTACCATTAGGTGCTCCAAGATNTTGAAAAGTGGCCTTTACAATAATAGTCTGATTGCAAACCTCTAGCAAGGCCTCTGGGGGGAGCATGGAGGGCCCCAAAAGGCACGAGCCCACACCTGAATCCTGGCTCAGTGTGAGTCCTACACTAGCCTTTAACGGCTGAGCCATGTCTCCAGCCCAAGGTATCCTGATTAGAGGAGGAACAGTTTTTCCCAGTGGCCATATTTGCCATCATCTCAGCCCCCTTTGCTTTTGACTGTGATAAGATCCCATGATGAGGAGGGGTTCCAGTGCCCTTGCACTGCCAGACAATTTGTTGTGCCTGTTCATTGGTGATGGAATATTTAAGTCTCAGGGTATGAGCATTAAGGTGATTCAGGTCGTGAGCCTGTTGAGCAGCTGCAAGAGGAGTGGTAGACAAGGCAGAAGCTACAATCTGGGTTGCCTGATCAACTGCATTGTTGCCTTCAGTTAATGGCCCAGGCAGAGCAGAATGAGCACGTATATAGAGCAGAATGAGCACGTATATGCACAATAATAAAAGAAAATTATGAGCAAGAATAATTTTCTGAAGCTTAGCAAACAACGGAGAAGCATCAATAGAGGGATGGATATATGGAACTATCTCCAGAAGGGGAACAGAGGTAGCCACATAGACACTGTCTGTATACAAATTAAAAGGAGTTTCAGGCAAGAGTTCAAATACTCTAACAATGGCTGCTAGCTCCACAAGCTGTGCTGAGGAGAAGCCTGTTACAAAGTGTGAGATCTTACCATTGATACTAAAAGCTGCAGTGCCCGTGGAGGAGCCATCTGTAAAAACTAAAGCAGCTCCAGCAATTGGGGTTAACTTTGTTCTCTTTGGAAAAGCCACAGGTGTCCTGTGTAGGAATTGCACTAATTTGTCTGCAGGGTAATGATTATCAATCACACCTTGAAAGGAGGTGCAATTGCCCAGTCATTACTGTGTTGAAATTAACCATTGAACATGAGCTGTATGGTATGGAAGGACAATAATGTCAGGATCCTTGCCAAAAAACCTAAGAGCGGCTTCCCTGCCAAGGCACAGAATATGTGCAACCAGCTGAGGATATGTGGGCAATACCTTAGAAGGAGAAGCTGGCAAATGTACCCAGAACAGAGGTTTAAGTTGCCATAAAAGGCCTGTGGGAGAAAGAGTGTAGGGAAAACAAGAAACTGGAGTGGTAGATCTGGAGAGAAATACCCAATACTTTGTTCATTTATAGCCTGTTCGACCTTGGCCAGAGATATTTGTGCTTCCTGAGTCAGCATGCATGGGGAGGACAGATCTGAGTCTCTATGCAAAACATCAAACAAAGTCTTTAATTCTCCTGTTGTAAGCTTCAAATAGGGGCGGAGCCAATTTATATCTCCTAGCAAGCATTGAAAATCATTAAGAGTCTGTAATGAATCTCTCCTTAGATGAACCTTTTGTGAGAGAATCCTATTAGGAAACAATTCAAAGCCCAAAAACAAGTGAGGAGGGTGAATCTGAATTTTCTCAGGAGAGACNTGAAGTCCCTGGCTCTGGAGAGCATTAATAAGTTTTAGACCAACACAATATAGCTGATTTTTATCAGGCCCAGAAACAAAGATGTCATCTATGTAATGAACAATGTAATAATCAGGGTAAGATCTCCTGAAGGGATCAACAACCTGAGCCTGTATGATCCATTTTGGGAGAGGTAGCTATTGGCATAGGCCTCCCCTTCCTATTTTTGCCTAATCCCTGTCCAGGGAGATATCCCTGGGAGAGCATTTGTTGAGCAACAACCTCATTGGGACTGCACATGAAAACTTTCATTTGAGAGAGAATGTCTCTTCCCCAAAGATTAACAGGTAGGCTAGGAACAACGAAGGGCTGAATAAAGCCTGAATTTCCCTCACTATCTTCCCAAGTCAGCAACTGTGGGCTCTGGTGAGTATTTTTTGATTGTCTGATTCCTTGCAGATGGGTCAGAGTGGCTTGTAAAGGCCAAGCAGAAGGCCAGGCACTCTGTGAAATTACAGTCGAGTCAGCGCCTGAATCTAAAATGCCTTCAAAGCTCTTGCCATTTATCTTAAGGCTGAGCGTAGGGTGGTCCTTAGTGATTGCTTGGACCCAGTATATGTCTGAGGATCCTGGCTAAGAAGAGCCGTGCCATGCACCTTTCACTGGGTGGGAGGGATCTAGAGGTAGAGGCAGAGCCTTTGTCAAGCTTTGCCCTTGGAAGATTGATATTGGGCCTCGAGGGGCACTGACCAGAATCTTAATTTCTCCTGTATAATCATTGTCCACTAAAGAGGGATGAACTATAAGTCTCTTTAATGTGGTGGAGGCACGCCCCAGAATTAGAAAACACGTGTGAGGTGGGGGAGGTCCCAAAACCCCAGTGGAAATAACCTGGACACCATCCTTGGGGGTCAGTACTGAGCTGGTGGAGGCACACAGATCCACTCCCGCACTTCCTGGGGTGGTTCTGCAGAGACTAGGAGCTGAGTTGGCTGTCTGCATTAAGAGACCGAGGGGAAAGCCAATGCTTAGGGTCTGAGTCCTCTAGAGGTTTACTCTTTAATACTGCCACCTGAGGCTGCTGCAGACACTTTCCCTTTAAGATTACTGTTCAAGAAAGCAGTGGGAGGGGCAAGAACCGTCTCTCTCAAGGATTCATTTAGCAAAATGAGTTCAGCCAAAAGCTGGGTAAATTGCCTTTGAAGATATAACTCTTCTTGTAGCTCCTCAACCTGAGATGAAAGCTTGTCTCTGACCTCCTTTAAAGTGGCTGCAGGCAAAACTAAATGCAAGAAAGTGGGCGCACAAACATTTGGCTGGTAGGGAAGGAGTCCTAGTATGGGAGGCGCCCAGGCAAGCTGTGGCCAGTCAGGCTTGCGATAAGGAACCGTCTCCTCTTCTGCAGTATCTGCATCCTCAGGGTCTAAAGCTTTGGGTGCGGGGTTTTGCAAAGACCGGATTAATTAGTGGAACCTGGTTAGGAAGTGAGTTCTCTGGGAGAGGAGGATAAAGGGGAGCCGGCTGTGGCTCTGGCATGTCTATAATTATAGAAGATGGGCGCCAGGGACCCTATTTCTTGGGATACCTTTGAAGCCTCTCGAGAAAGCAGGTGGAGACAGTATTCTGCGACTGACAAAAGCTGTCTTTTGTCATAATCTTCAGCTGTACTTTCTATTAAATCACGAATCATCTTCCAATATGAGAGAACAGTTGCAGGGACAGCATTGGGGCCATGTCTAGCCAGTCTTTCATTTAATTCTCGACCCACCCTTTACCATTTTTTATGGTGAATCTCTGCCCCATCAATGATAAACCGGGACATGTCTGATCTATAAAAATAAAAAAAATTATTAAATCCTTCTTTTTTACACTCACTCCCCTTTCTCTGAGAGAGGCTTTCATATCTCTAATGAAAATAGCCTCTTTAGATAGTTTTTTGACACATTTCTTTAGGATGGAGACAAATCCTCTTCACTACGGAGGAAGGCTTTTTCTCATGAGCGGTAAGAATGCCTCCTCTCTGAATTTTACTAACCCAACTACAGAGGAAGTCTTTTTTCCACGAATGGTGAGAACACTCCCTCTATGAAAATTTACTACACAACTACGGAGGAAGTCTTTTTCCTGTGATCAAGAGGAACACTCCCTCTATGAAAGTTACTACTCACCTTTTATTTCTTCTTCTTCTTCTTCTTCTTCTTCTTCTTCTTCTTCTTCTTCTTCTTCTTCTTCTTCTTCTTCTTCTTCTTCTTCTTCTTCTTCTTCTTCTNTTCTTCTTCTTCTTCTTCTTCTTCTTCTTCTTCTTCTTCTTCTTCTTCTTCTTCTTCTTCTTCTTCTTCTTCTTCTTCTTCTTCTTCTTCTTCTTCTGTCGTGACTCTCTTTTTTGGAGATATTCTCCAGTCTCCATCTTTCTGGCAAGGATCTGAACCTTGAGCTCCAGGTTTAGGGAGCCACCTGTCCCAGTCTGCGGGATAAGTTATTCCATGGTCCTTGAGGGGGATCACGAACCTAANGTGAAATGGGAATAAGAGAAAGAAAAGGGGACCATGCATCTGCTTTTGTCATAGTCCGTTTAATGAGGAAAAAGGCTCAAGTTTTATAGCATACAGAGAGGGGTTAGGGAGTGATCAAAAGAGACAGAGTGAATGACAAACGGGGGAAGCTAATTACAAGTTTGAAACTTTCAGTGATTTATCTCAGAGCTTTTGCATCACTGCCCTGGAATGCCGGGTGGCTTATCTCGAAGCCCCGGTCCTCCTCACAGCTCAAGGTGGCAGCTCGGGACAGCTCCAGAGGGCTGGAAACTCCTTTAACAGTCCTTGATGTTTGTTTAGGGCCAGAATCTTGCTGATTCCCATGAAACAGCCTTGAGGGGAAAGAGGTGACTGACTCTTAACAAAGAACTATATGACTCTTAGCTGCAAGCTGTAAAAATGCCTGGGTTTTCTCAAACTGGTCTCCAACATATAGCCCTGGCTGTCCTGGAACTCACTTTGTAGTCCAGGCTGGCTTGGAACTTAGAAATCTGCCTGCCTCTGCCTCCCAAGTGCTGGGATTAAAGGCGTGTGCCACCACTGTCCTGCTAGTTGGGAGATTTGAATGACTGATTCTATTTCACTAGGGGTTATAGTTCTTAAATTTCTTATTTGATCTTGATTTAACTTTGATAAATGGTATCTATCAAGAAAACTGTCATTTCTTTTAGGTTTTCCAACTTGGTGGATTACAGGTTTTTAAAGTTTGTTTATGATTCTCTGTATTTCTTCCCTATCTATTGTTATGTCTTCCTTTTGTTCCTGATATTAACATGTTGGATATTCTATATCCTCTTTTAGTTAGTTTAAGTAAAGGTTTGTCAATATTAGTGATTTTCTTAAAGATTAAACACTTTGTTTCATTGAGTCTTTGTATTATTGCTTTTATTTTTATTCTATTAGTTTTGGCCTGAGTTTGAGGACTACTGCTATCAGGTACAAATGTTGTTTTGTTTGTTTGTTTTGGTTTTTGTTGTTGTTGTTTTAGTTTTCTTGTAGAAATTTCAGGTGTTATGCTAAGTTGCTAGGATGAGATCTCATAAACTTTCTTCTCAGCATCACATTTATTGTGTTCCATAAGTTTGTGTATGTGATGTATTTATTTTCATTCAATGCTAAAAAGACTTTAATTTCTTTTTTGGCCTATTTTCATCCAGTTGGGAGTTATTCAATTTCCATGATACCATAAGCTTTCATTTTTTTTTTCTATTGCTGTTGCTATACAGCTTTAATCCATGAGGACACAGATGGAGCAGGAGCAGCCATGGAAAGGCTAAGTTGGCAGGACACATGGATGGAAAGTAGGTTGGGAAGTAGGCCAGGCCACTATAGTCAGGTTAGAATAGCTTAGAACCTGCCTAGCTTAGTGCCAGAAGCTTGTAATAAATATACTAGATCTCTGTGTGATTTATTAGGGAAATATAATGGGCAATAGAAAAGCCCTTGAACTCTCTTCTACATGCATTTACACACATATGCATGCATGCATGCTAACACACATACTAAAACTACTAGAACCACAACTACCAACAACAAAATAACAGGAAGTATAAATCACTGGTCATTGATCTTTCTCAACATCAGTGGTCTCAATTCAACAATAAAAAGGCATAGACTAATAGAATTGATATAAAACAGAATCCAATATTCTGCTGCATCCAAGGAACCACCCTCATCATCAAAGAAATACATCTCAGGGTAAAGGGTTGGAAAAACATTTCCCAAGCATATAAACCTAAGAAACAACCTGGTGTAGACATTTTAATATCTAACATATAGACTTCAAACTAAAAATGATCAGAAGAGATAGGGAAGAAAAATACATACTCATAAAAAGAAAAATTGACCAAGAGGTCATTTCACTTCTTAACATGTATGCACCAAGAACAAGGGCACCAAAGTTTGATAAATAATTATTATTACAGCTTAAATCACATATTGACCCTCACACATGGATAGTAGAAGACTTAAATACTCCACTCTCACCAATAGATGGATTGTTCAGAAAAAAAAACCAACAACCAAACAAACAAACAAAAAAACAACAACAGAGAAATGCTGGAGCTAAGACACATAATAAACCAAATGGAATTAACAGATATTTCTAAACACATTTCATACAAATACAAATACTTCTCTGCACCTCATGGAGCGTTCTACAAAATTGACCATATATTCAGAGACAAAGCAAGTATCAAAAAATATAAGAAAAGTAAAATTTTATCATTAAGTCCATCTGAATCCTCTTGGCCCTTCTATTTCTCTCTGTCTCAAACTCTGCTTGGGACCCCCTGACTAGGATCAGAAGTCCTGTGCTATTCTCTTCTCCTGCCAAACTATTGGGTGATAAGCACTTTATTAACCAATCAGAGATGATGGAAAAACATCTTTGTATATCATTGAGATAGGAGATGCTCCAATAATAATGACAATGCTAGTGTCTGAACCGCAACCAGATCTCTGGACACAGACAGCAACATCTGAAATACACAGCACATAAAACCATTCACAATATTTTCTCCTTTTTGTCCAATCAAAGAATGTTTCTCTTATATTAATAAACTATATACAATAACAATTATGAAAACATATCAAGTAATTACATTCATAATGTCCAGTCCATTTGTGTTTGGAAACCTTGGATAAAGTATTCTACTATCTATCTGATCTTGGTGAGTTTAGACTTCTGTACTTAAATCATTTTCTATCAAAACTTGCAGCTATAAACCCAAGAATATTATTTTAGACCTAAAACCATTTTCTTAAATTCTAACCTACTTAAACTTAATTGTGAAACTAAAAACATCTACTCATCAACCCCATCAGAGACCTGAAAGTAAATAAATATAACCTGAGTATTCATGAAATATAGAGCAAGCACCTTCAAAACTATAGAAATGGCAGAGACAGCTGGATCCCTGGGCAGTCACCCAAGATTTCTCTGTGTTGTTAGAGCATCATCTTTGCCCTTCTGGACCAGAATATCTGATAGACATTTTTGTGAAGAAGAAATTATGAAGGGCTGCTTACCTTGTTTTGGCAAAACTCAGCAGTCAAATTTCCATGTCCTAGTTGTCCACAGCTTGGATGGTATGCTGTCATTAGTTGAGGCAAGAACAGTTTCTGATACAGTGGCTAGCTTGCCACATTTGAAGCAAACTTTATAAGGAGGTTTATCAATGCCCATCATCTTTGAAGCAGAATTGGGGAACTTCCAGGGTCAGATATGTCTCACAGTCAAGAAAGCTGTTCATTAATAAAGCATCTTTAAATTCCAAATTCCTTAGCTTTCTGAGGTATTTGAAGACCATCTGTCTATAGCTTATTAGAATAAGCAAACTTTTCTAGTTTGTAGCTACTTATTATCTGTTCAATCTAGGAAAGATAGGTCTGTAGTTAAATAAACTAGTATCTAATATGACCCTAGGTTTGATTGACTAATTACTAGTTTGTAATTTTTAATTATCCTAAACAGTTTGTAATAGCATCCTTTCAAAAGGACTAGAACTTTGTTTTGCATTTTAAATGGGCAGCCTTGTCTAGTCCTTGATTTTAGTGGGATTGCCTCCAGCTTCTCTCCATTTACTTTGATGTTGGCTACTGGTTTGCTGTAGAGTGGTGCTTTTATTATGTTTAGGTATGGGTCTTGAATTCCTGATCTTTCCAAGCCTTTTTATCATGAAGGGGTGTTGGATTTTGTCAAATGCTTTCTCAGCATCTAACTAGATGATCATGTGAATTTTGTCTTTGAGTTTGTTTATATAGTGGATTACTGAAGGTCTGATGGAACTCTGCACAAAACCCATCTGGTCCTGGGCTTTTTTTGGTTGGGAGATTATTAATGACTGCTTCTATTTCCTTAGGGGAAATGGGACCATT
Organism: Mus pahari; assembly: GCF_900095145.1. Classification (NCBI taxonomy): domain Eukaryota; kingdom Metazoa; phylum Chordata; class Mammalia; order Rodentia; family Muridae; genus Mus; species Mus pahari. The sequence continues at coordinate 26,691,640 of NC_034592.1, forward strand.
AAGATCGTTAATCTGATCCTGATTTAACTTTGGTACTTGGTATCTGTCTAGGAAGTTGTCCATTTCATCCAGGTTTTCCAGTTTTGGTGAGTATAGCCTTTTGTAATAGGATCTGATGATGTTTTTGATTTCCTTGGTATCTGTTGCTATGTCTCTTTTTTCATTTCTGATTTTGTTAATTAAGATATTGTCCCTGTGCCCTCTAGTTAGTCTGGCTAAGGGTTTATCTATCTTGTTGATTTTCTGAAAGAACCAGCTCCTGGTTTGGTTGATTTTTTTGAAAAGTTCTTTTTGTTTCCACTTGGTTAATTTCATCCCAGAGTTTGATTTTGATTATTTCCTGCTGTCCACTCCTCTTAAGTGAATTTGCTTCCTTTTGCTCTAGAGCTTCTAGGTGTGCTGTCAGACTGCTAGTGTATTCTCTCTATAGGTTCTTTTTGGCAGCACTCAGAGCTATGAGTTTTCCTCTTAGGACTGCTTTCATTGTGTCCCATAAGTTTGGGTATGTTGTGACTTCATTTTCATTAAACTCTAAAAAGTCTTTAATTTCTTTCTTTATTTCTTCCTTGACCAAGATACTGTTAGTAGTTGTTCAGTTTCCACGTGAATGTTGACTTTCTAGTTGCCATAGGTACAATACGTTAAACAATTCATTCACTCTCCTGGCCTCTGGGTTTCTCTCCTGTCTCACCCAGTATTTAATCCTGTTCCCTTTTTCCCCTCCCTATCCCCACTCCTACCCAGAACTTTTCCTCCCTCTGTCTCCCATGATTATTTTGTTCCCCCTTCTAAGTGGGATTGACACATCCTTACTTGGGCCCTCATTCTTGTTAAAGTGGGAGACAAGGTAGAATCCTAGAGGGCCATGAGAGTGAATGGAAATATGCAACTGATGGAAGTAGGGGGCAAAGGGAATTTCTAGAAAGTCCTAGAGACTTAGGATGTGAGAGGCTCACAGGACTCACTGGGAGTGACCTTAGTTGAAATGACCAACAGTGGGGAAATGGAACCTGAAGAGTTCACTTTCACTAGATAGACAGGGCTCCCAGTGGAGGAATGGGGTCATCAACCCACCTTCAAAATTTTTTGATCCAGAATCGTTCCTACCTAAAAGAAATGCAGAGTCAAAAATGGAACAGAGACTGAAGGAAAGGCCATCCAGTGACTGGCCCACCTTGGGATCCATCCAATGGGTGGCACCAAACCTTGACACTATTACTGATGCTATATTGTGATTGCAGACAGGAGCCTCTGAGAGGCTCTACCAGCAGCTGCCTGAGACAGATACTTATAGTTAACCATTGAACTGAGGTTGGGGACCCCTATGGAAAAGTTAGGGGAAGGACTGAAGGAGCTGAAGGGGATGGCAACCCCATAGGAAAAACAACAGTGTCAACTGACTTGGATCCCTAAGAGAGCCATCAACCAAAGAGCATGGACTGGTCCATGCCCCCCAGCACATATGTAGCAGAGGACTGCCTTGTCTGCCTTCAGTGGGAGAGGATGCACCTAATCCTGTAGAAACTTGATGCCCCAAGGAAGAGGGACAGTCAGCCAGACAGCCAGAGAGGGAGTGGAGGGTGGGAGTGGGAGCACCTTTTCAGAGGCAAAGGGGAGGGGTAATGTGGCAAAGAATTCTGGGAGAACATCTGGAAGGGGCAACATTTGGAATGTAAATAAATAAAACAATTAATTAAAAAATACCTTAAACAAGAGTTGAAACATGTATGTAGTATGTAGTAACAAAATATAATCTTAAATATGTGTCACTATACAAAATCCATACCAGATGTAAAATATTTGGTTTATAGAATGCTCAAGTTTAAAAGTAGATTCAACAATCTACCATTTTATTCTATCGTTACTATATCCCCCTTTTATCTTCTTGTCCCCTCTCCTCCATACTTTTATATCCCTTCTACAACCCATTTTCTTTTATCCTTTCCTCACTTTTCTTAACATTAAATAAGAGAGAAAGAAGAAAAGAAGAAAGTAAAAGAAAGAGAAAAAGAAATCCCTGAAGGTAACTTTCCCTAATTTGTTACCTCCATGACCAAGACCATTAACAACTTGCAACTTGCAAACAACCACACTTTGATGATAACAATAATTCATCAAATATTGAATGACTAAAACCCACCACTCCACTTTTTGGGAATGGGGCACTGCTCTCTTAAAATAGCTTCTTGGTGTCTGGGGTTAATGTTCTCTTTTAGGGACTCATAAGAAAATTGGGATATTGACTAGTCTTAAGAAAGCAAGCTGTAACATTGTTGTCCAGTCTCTGTGTGCAGGTCTTAACTGAAGTCCGGATTGGAACAGTCTGAAAGACTGGACCTTCTAACTAACTGTTTTGAAATGGTGCTGGATGCATATTTTTGAGGAAGCAGTTATTAAGGCAATCTGTGGTTGTATCAAGCAAGATGTCTCAGTGTCTCAGTATCTCACCATCCTCAGGGATGAATCTTGTCAGGGATGTTTTGACTTCACTGGTGTCTGATTTTTTTTTTTACTGTGAACATAAAAGCTTTCAATGGCAATACACATTTTTGCATTAAGAAATGTATAGAATGTGTAGTGTGTGCAATCCAGGTGAAGATGGTTCACTGCTCTTTGTCTGAGCAATAAGGCATCTCTTTTTGTGTATGTCTGTTCTCATGTAGAGGGATTATCAATTCATGTAACCTATTTTGTTGTTCTTCTTGATTTCTTCCTTTATATACGTAGCCAAGATCTTCAGAAGATTTCTCCAGGTCAAATCTAAATTGTATACATTTTGAAGGAATCTATAGCTTTTATTTTCATTTTGAAACAAAGGCAAAACTTGCCAATGTAACAAATTTCCTTCCTTCCATTTTGCAGTTAAGACATCTTTGAAATAGATGGGATGTTCAATTTAGCAGTCTTTTTCTATAATCTAATATTTCTCAGAATCTGTTGTTATTTATTAGCATTTAAAAATATAAAGTTGAAGCACTATGTAATCTATTCCTCTGGGGGCTCTGTTACCTCTTTCTGTTTGTTAAGTATCTCTTTTAAAGTCCAAATTTCTCTACAAAAGCTTGTCCTATATGGTATACCTATAATATGCTTTATGCTGTAATACGCAAAAAATTGCTTCATTTTACTAGAGACATTTGCTGGATCATTGCCAGTCTTAATTTATGAAGGTATGCCCATAATTGCCATAACTTCTAATAAATGTGTAATTACAGAATCAGCCTTTTCAGAATTTAAAACAGTTGCCCATTGAAATCCTATGTGTCTATGGTATGATGCACATATTTTAAAATACCAACCTCTGTAAAATTAAACAGATCCACTTGACAGATTTAATCATTATCTTGTGCTAAAGGGCATGATAGATCCGTATGGGATCTGATATGTATTATATACAATGACGATTTCTATTTCTGATTTCTTGTTGTCGAATAAATGGTGAAGTTAATTCTGAATCATCCAGAATGAGTTCATCAGTTTCTACACCCAAAACAACAACTACTGTTTTTGGTATATTTAGAGTCAGTAATTATATTAAGAGATTCAGGAAAATCCAGTAATACTATAAGGATAGAATATAGCTATGGTGTTTGAACTGAATTATATGTGCTCTGAGTTACCTTACCTATTCTTTCTGACTTATAACTTGCCTTTTCTGCCTTTCACGAAATGAGGGGGCATCCAACTAGCTCTTTCTATAAACTAAAGTCATTTGTTTGGGGGGTTATTTGTTGTTAATTTCTCCCCCAAATTATTGCAATCTATTTGCCAATATTTATTTTCTGCCCACAATGAGGTAATTTCAGCATTAGTAAAGGCAACACAATTTCTTTTGTGTCTATTCCTAATTGACAAAGACTCAATTTTTTCTTCCTTTAAGAATAAACTGGGCCTTTAATTTTTTTATTCCATTTGTGTGTGGGAAAAAAAAGCTTTTTAAGATGTAATCTCTTTGCATAATAATTGCTGTGGGAGAATGCGAGTAAAAGGCAAAATAACTAAAATATGGGCTATCTTTGGATCCAAATGATCTACATGTGAATCTTGTAATTTCTTTTCTACCAGAGCCAGTTCTCTTGCAGCATCAGATTACAATTTTCTTGGATCATTTAAGTCTTTATCATCTTATAAATTTTGAAATAACTACTTAGCTCATGGATAGTTAATCCTATTATGGATCTTAGTTAATTAATGGCTCCCAACAATTTTTAAAAATCATTAAGAATTCTTATCAGTTTATCCTGATTTGTACCTTTTGTTTTCAAATATATTGCAGGCTTATCTTATTTATATTAGATAATTAACAGAATCCTCTCTTTGTATTTTTTTCAGGAGCAATTTGTAATTCCCAGCAAGGCAAAATGTTCTTTATCTCATCAAACACTTTTTAAAGGTAATCCCATCTGAGTCAACCAGCAAAATATTATCCATATAATGATAAATTATTGATTGAGGAAATTGTTTATGAATTATTTTTTGATATCTGTGGTACAAACATTGGCACAAGGTAGTTGTAGAGAGAATATCTTATGTCTGTATGGGTGTGGCACCTATTAATAATAAATCTGATGGCCTATGGCTTAGGCAGGAAATAGGAGGTGGGGCATCCAGGAGGAAAAAAGGATTCTGGGGTAGTGCTAGGCACAAGAATGATTCCTGGGAAGATGTGATGAGATGAACACACGGTACCTGAGCACAAGTAACTAGCCACAAGGCAGAATATAAATCAGAATAAATGGGTTGTATATTAAGTTATGATCTAGTCAGAGAAGTGCCTAGCTATATGGCTAATATATTTGAAAATATAATTTGAGTCTGAGTCTTATTTCTGGTAGCATGGGGCTGGGAGGAAGAATCAGACCTACAGACCTAACTTCTACAGACCTAACTTTGACTATTCAATATTTCCTGTAGAAAAACTGCCCAATGGTATCCTTTTGTTAGCATGGTTCTCTATCTTGTCCTTAAAGGGATTGTGAAAAAGCATCTTTTAAATCAGTCACCATAATAGGTCTTGCTTTAGTTAACAATGAAGGCAATGGGATTCCAGGTTATAAAGAACCCATAGGCTGAATGATTTTTCCCCCCCACAAATTCAGGGTTATGAGTCACATATGGCCCTAATTTTCCTGTTTCACCTTCTGACCCTAACCATATAAACTGTTTTACACTTTGTTTTACCTAGAAATTGTATACCTTCTGAAGAGGCCAATTTGGAGACCAAAATTTTGGTGAGATTTTTGCTACATTTGTTCCAGTCCCTATTAAATTTTCAGTTTCAATATTATTTACAAATACCTTTATCTTTGGCCTCTGATCATCTGTAGAGAGAATTTCTTGTGTACTGTATGTATTCAGCACCTGTCAAGAAATGCTTATTGGCCTATATGCTTAGGCAAGAAATAGAAGGTGGAACATCCAGAAATTGAATTCTGGGATGGAGAGATATGTAGGAAATTTGCTGGGGAACATGAGGGAAGTCAGGAGCATGGAGGTAAGCAGAAATAACCAGCCACTTGACAGAACTTAGGCTAGAATAATGGTTTAATAATTCAAGAGCTTAGTCAAGATTTCTATTCCTGCACAAACATCATGATCAAGAAGCAGGTTGGGAGGAAAGGATTTACTCAAATTACATTTCCACATTGCTGTTCATCACCAAAGGAAGTCAGGACTGGAACTCAAGCAGGTCAGGAAGCAGGAGCTGATGCAGAGGCCATGGAGGGGTGTTCCTTACTGGCTTACTTCTTCTGGCTTGCTCATTGTGCTTTCTTATAGAACTCAAGACTACCAGCCCAGGGATGGCACCACCCACAATGGGCCCTCCTACCCTTGATCACTAATTGGAAAATGCCTTACAGCTGGATTTCATGGAGGCAGTTCCTCAAGGGAAGCTCCTTTTTCTGTGATAACTCCAGCTTGTGTCAAGTTGACACACAAAACCAGCCAGTACAGAGGACAAATCAAAGCTAATGGCCAAGGAAGGGATTTTTAAAATATGTTTTGAGTCTCTGAGTCATTATTCTGGGAACTTGGGGTTGGGAGGAAAAACTCAAATTTTTATGGATTGTGCTCAAAATGTAGAAGGTATTCAATCCAAATCTTTTAATTTCATGCTTAAATATTAGACAGAATCCCAGGTAAACAAATGGCCTGATGTGTTACAAAGTATTTGATTGAGGCTCATGAGTCTGCAGTCTCTCTCAGAGCCACAGAGCTAGCCTGGGTTGGGAATTGCACTCCTGCCACTACTGAGAGAGACAAAGGTGGTACTTTTAATATTGGAATGCATGCTGGGCTTTGACACTTGCACTTCTTTGGGACAAAGGAGATCTCCCTCAGTGTAGGGAGGCCAAGCATTGGAGACCCACAAGGGAGACAGAACTGTGACAGGATGTAGGGGGAGGGGTTACTCATCCAGTGAGGATAGAGAGGGAATGCAGAAAGAAGTTCAAAACACAGGTCTGGTTAAACCTCATGGGCATAGGAGTGTACTGCCTTCCCAGAGTGAGAGGAAGTCACAGCAGGTGAGTATATGCTACCCACTGAAGTGCTCAGGACAGGTGTGGCACAAAGTCAGAAACTGGTTTTTCTGTGATTCATCCTTCCCTATGTACTAGAGAACCAAGAACCATTCCAGTGTCCTTAGCTAAATAATAGAGGGAGGCAAAGAACACATAAAAGGAACCCAAACACACCAACACTGAAGGAAAAAGTTATGTTTTAATGTTGAAAAGGAAAGAAAACTGGATTTAAATTTCACATATTGTGTTTTATAAAAGAAAGCGAAGCCAGGGATGTTTTGTGGAGTGCAGTATGGTGTGAGGGAAGGGTTATGCTGAGGCATCCCTTCCCCTTGAGGTACCAGTCATAGGATGGTATAGTATAGAATAGAGTTTATTTAGGGCATGGAGAATGGAGTTGAGGGCATAGTAGAGACAGAGAAAGGCAGAGAGAGAACAGGAATAGAGGAATAGATGTTGGGCATGAGCATGCAGAGAGAGGGGGAAGAGCAATGGGATAGAGGGGGAAGAGGGCAAAGGTGCAAGAGCAAAAGGAGAAGAGAAGAGAGCAAGAGATTGAGGATGGAGCAAACAGCCCCTTTTATAGTGAGTCAGGCACACCTGGCTATTGCCAGGTAACTGTGGGGTGGAGCCTAAATGAAATTCCAACATTCCCCCATTTTGGTTTAATTTAAAATGGAAAAATTAGAAAGAGGTGATGGTGGAGCAGAAATAGGGTTGTGATCTTTAGCTACTTCATGCTGACTTTGGGACCATGTGTCTCTGGGAAACCTAAGAAAATGGGTATGGGGATGTTTGTCCAGAGTTTGGAGAGTTGGCTATTTCCTTGCTGTCCAAGGTCTGTGGAACCATCTGTGGATAGATAGGAAGGAGCAGGTCCAGTGGAAGAAGCTCTGTGTCTGTGAGAGAAGATTAGAACATCTGTGGGTTGCTTCTCTGAAGTTGTCCTAGATGTAGTAAATGCCTAGACTTGACAAGATGCTCAAACACACACACACACACACACGCACACACACACACACGCACACGCACATGCACACGCACATGCACACGCACACTCACACACACATGCACACTCACACGCACATGCACACACACAAAGTTAAGTACATTTGGGAGAAAAAAAAAATTTTTTTTCTTAGGTGTACATTTGAAACCCTTAGGTCCTGGTAGTTGTGGGTGAGGGGAGTTCCATTCCCAGGAGCAGGAGAGGAATCCTACCCTCTGGAATAGATAGGATGTAAGAACTTAGGCTATTGATCTGTAGGTGTACTTGTCTGGATGGAGTTTATTTGGTTCACAAGGAGTAGATTTGAGTAGATTTCCTGTAGCTTATAAGTTTACAAAAGAGATAGATTTGTTAACAACATGATCAGTCTTTAAGATTAGCTTTGGGAAGACGAAACCCTTTTGTGGAGCAGAAGGAGTATGGAGGATTTTTTGATTCTGTCTAGGGGACTAAATATATATATAAATTTAGCATAACAAGAAGCAATTTCAAGTTTAAATTTGAAGGACAAAGAAAATTCAAAAACCTCGATCTTGTGAATATAGTTGATCACATAGTTTAGCATGAGAAATATCTTAAGTCTATAGTTGAAAGGCAACCAAAGGAAACTTATATTTGAGTATGATAGTGTAGATTCAACATGAGAAACACTTAAAGTTTCGTTAAAAGATAATCAAAGAAAACTTACAATTTGAACTTGTGATTATACAGTTGGATCATATAGTGGAATGTTTTTACTAGAGTTAGGCTAATTTATAAGAACTCTATTGGTCAATGGCAAAGCAAGGAGAGGAGCTTTGAAGCATTTAGTCATTGGAAACTGAGTTTAGGTAAGGAAGTAACAAAAGCTTTCATCTGTGAAAGCTTACATCTGAACTTGTGTATTGTTTATTGTGAAGTCTGTTAGAAATCTGGCAGTCTTAGCTAGCTAACAAATTTATTAATGAGCAAAGAAGATGGTAAATTACCTTAGGGTAAGGAGCTAGGTCTGTTTTCTAGCTGTCAAGCTGAAGTTAGCTAAGTTGTCAATGTAATCAGAAATCTGGGAAGAATAAATTATAATCCAGGAGTCATGTATTAATTAAATTGACAGGTTGGTCTGTAGTCCACTACACAGAAAGTTCCCAGGTCCCTGTGTTCTCCATGGCAACCTGGACAGAGTTAGTCTTGTTGTCAGGCCCAGAAAACAAAAAGCCTTTTTCCTGTGGAGTAGATATGTGTCAAATGAGAAATTACCCACCTTGACTTATGAGATATTTGAGTCTTAGGGTAACCTGTTTATCCAATGTAGACCAAGCCCTGGCAGTGGGCAAGGCAATGGAGCTGTGTTTCTCAGTGGTTAACATATCACAATCCAGGGAGAATCTTGTCACTGTGCCCATTATCTTCTCAGAGACCTTGAGGGGTAATTGTTAGGTTTTGAGAATCTCTGTCATAAACTTAAACATATACTGTTGTCTTTAGCAGATTTCTGACAAGATTCTGACAGCATTAAGCATAATCTGAGTTAGACAACCTGTGTTTGTTTAATTACTTGTTTCAGAATGCATCTAGCAAGTAGAACACACTATAATATAATGGCAGTAACAAAAACCAAGGCTAATATCTAAACACACACACAGACACACACATACATCACACACACACACACATGTTTAGCCTGATTTTATATATATATATATATATATATATATATATATATATATATA
>NC_034592.1:26701206-26703570 GCF_900095145.1 Mus pahari
GGAGAGATGACAGGGCCAAAGCTTTAGGGCCTGGCATTGCTGGAAATAATGTAGAGAGCAAATGGCTGTGAGAATGTGTGGCAGCAGAGGTAGTAGAATCGAGGGGTTGAGAAGGGTGGGGGGAAAGCTGGTGCCATTGAAGTGTTCTAGTCTCCTAGCAACTCTGCTCAGACAGCATGAGAGAACTCACGCCCATACCCATGCTACAAAGCACTGCTGGGCAGGGACGGTGGCATGATGAGCAGATCATTAGAGCATGACAGGTGTGGGGCATGCAGCGTCTTGGTCGGCAGAACAGAGTCCCAAGCAGATGGAGGAAATATGGGGGGCAGGGTGATTGCGGTTTTTGTTTTTGTTTTTGTTTTTGCTATGGTAGCAGGATCAAGGGAATTGGAACCAGGAACAGAGCAAGTAGTAACAGAATGGGGCATGGGAGGGCAGCACAGGAGGTGGCTTCAAGCTCAACAACCCTCAAGTTTGGGTGGGTAAGTCTAGCAAGCAATGGCTTTCCATGTGGCAGTGGGAGATGTGAACCTTTGGGTTTCTAAATCCTGAGTTTGGCAATGTTGTGTTTTATAAAGAAAGAGAAGCAATGCATTTTAGGAAAAATTGATGAGTTAGATCAGCTTATAGAAGTCCTTATTCCAGAATAGAAAGAGGGAAGTTTCTTAGGTTGGGGAGGAGATTTTGCATTTGCTCCAACAGGAAAAGAAAAGCTATGTCTTCTATCAAAATCATAGGAAATCATATTTGACAAGGAGAGACCGCCTGAGGATCTTAGCTGCAGACAGGAAGAAAGAAATCAGGAAGACTAATAAAATAGACAATAATATATATGCTAGTCCCTCTACATGGAAACAACTCTGAGACTGGCTGAGACTTAAATGTCTATACATAGTCAATAAATCTTGTTGGCTACAGAGTCCACATGACTTATTATTATATGCCATCCTTTTATATGGCATGAATGAAGATTTATACTGCAGTTTGGTTGTACAGTACAAACTAACTTAAGAAAGACAGATGTCTCTCACTTGCTAAAACAAAGAGCAGAGAATCACTGTTAACTGATCTGTGTACACTATATGTTCCATACGTATGTTAATGAAGAAATATATTTTACTTGTTAAGAGTTTTCAGAGCAAAAGGACCAGACACCAACAAGTACAAAACAAATAGCCCAGGTGATCCAGACTCACAGACTGCTTCAGTAGCTGTTTCATAAAAACTTGCTTCCAAGTCAGCATCAAAGCTGCGCGATCATTTGGTCCTATCAGGACTTTGTTTAAGCCTGCATTTTCCACAGCACATAAAGATGGAACAACACATGTCAAACATTACAGCTATCTTTCTTAGTACTTGACCATTTTCCCAATGTCCTTTTGAGCCCTGCCAAAGAAAAACTATGCTTCCAAACCAGCAGTAAGCAATTTTTAAGAAAATGGCACACCATTTACAAAAGATGGGTGGGTGGTTTATTGGTTATTCAATGGCTTATGAATATATATTATCATTTAGGGTGGATTAGTTACAAGTTGTTAAATGGTCTTGATCAGGAAGGAAGAAAAGAAGGTATAGGAGGTTAAATTTAGGAATTTCTCTCTTTTACTTTTCTTTATCCTTTTTTACATATGTAGGAAGAGAAGGGTTGGGAAAAAAAAGGGGTGATATAGGAATAATAGGAAAAAAAGTAGATTCTGAAATCTACTCTCAAAACAAAAAGCATGCTATAAGTCAATAATCTTAGATTGGTATGGATTTTTATATATTGATATAAAAGTAAGGTTATTTTGTTACAACATACCCTATATTATGTTTTAACTCTTGTATAAGGTATTGAACCTATGCATTCCACTTCAAAAAAAAATTAAAGGTTTAGTTTCACTCCTTTATAAGCTGCAATTACAATCTGTTTAGGGTAATGAAGTAATGAAAGTTAATAGTTAATCAATGAAGCTCATGGTCATGTTAGTTACTAGACTAGTTTATCACATAAATATGCTTCGTAGGTTGAAAATATATTAAATAGCTAGAAACAATCAATGTTTGCCTATTCAGATATAGATCAATGGTCTTTAAAAGCTGCACAGACCTAAATATGGCACTTACAGGTGTTTTGTTAAAGCTGGGCAGTGGTGGCACATGCCTTTAATTCCAGCACTTGGGAGGCAGAGGCAGGCGGATTTCTGAGTACTAGACCAGCCTGGTCTACAGAGTGAGTTCCAGGACAGCTAGGCAGCCAGGGCTATACAGAGAAACCCTGTCTCAAGAAAAAGATGTTTTGCTACTTTTAAGGCTTTAAAAAATATATATTTATATACATATATATATATATATATATATATATATATATATATATATATA
>NC_034592.1:26703618-26704774 GCF_900095145.1 Mus pahari
CACACATATATATATATATATATATATATATATATATATATATATATATATATATATAGAGAGAGAGAGAGAGAGAGAGAGAGAGAGAGACATGTTTGCTTCTGGCAGCATCACCATTTTGACTTCAAAAAAGATAATGAGCATTGAAGAATCTCCTTATGGAGTTTGCTTCAATTGTGGCATGCTGCCACTGGGCAAGAAACTTTTCTTGCTTCAACTGTTGACAGTATGCTGTCTAAAAAGGACAAACATGGTTGCAGGGAAGTTGACTGCAAAGCTTTGGAAAGACAAGGTAGGGAAGTTTTTCATATTTCCCAATTCACAGAAAAGTTTGTCAGATATTTTGGGCAAGAAGTGTGAAGTTAGATGGCCTGAATTATAGAGAAATTTTGAGGGACTGTTGAGACATCTAACTTTCTCTGTCATTTCTATAGTTTTAGAAGCTGCTTGCCTGCATTTTCTGCATACTCAGGTAATATTTATTTCTTCTCAGGTCTCTGCTGGGGTTGAAGACTAGATAGTTATAATCTCACATATAAGTTTAAGTTGTATAGGATTTAAAGAAAAAATTTAAGGTCTTTTCAAGTTGTGATAAAAATTATTTAGATACAAAACTCTGAATTTGGCAAGATTGTATGAATAATAGCATATTTCCTCCAAAGTTGCCAAGTACATATGGACTTTTTGAACATAATTTTTACCTAATATGTGCTGTAATTTTTTTCATAATTATTATTATATGTAGTTTGTACACTAAGAGACAGAGTCGTACATTGGACTGAAAGTGGGAATAGTAGAGAGTCTCCTGTGCACTGTATGGATGCAGCACTTATCAATAAAATTTTGATTGGTCTATAAGCTTTCTTATTTTTTGTATAAAACCAGTTTTTATTTCCAATGTTTTCCTTTCCTTACCTGGACAAGCCTTTTATTTATTTATTATTATTATTATTATTTTCTTTATTTACATTTCAAACGCTATCCCGGAAGTTCCCTATCCCCCCGCCCCACCCCTGCTCCCCTACCCACCCACTCCCANTACTTGGCCATGGCCTTCCCATGTGCTGGGTCATATAAAATTTGTAAGACCAAGGGGCCTTTCTTCCCAATGACGGCCGATTAGGCCATCTTCTGCTACATATGCAGCTAGAGACAC